>NC_064616.1:712461509-712764539 GCF_023898315.1 Schistocerca nitens
CCATACAACGTGGCACTACACAAAACTGGCGCCAATAGCATAGGCACATAGAGAACACACACGACACAGATCTGTAAGTCCATGGTATTGGTGATAAGTTCATAAAACCGTCCCGAAACACATGTGCTACAAAACGCCACTGTTTCCTGTACCCCGACATTAATATGGGATATGATCACCATGCACACGTACACAGGCCGCACAACGGGTTGGCATACTCTGGATCAAGTGATCGAGCAGCTGCTAGGATATAGCCTCGCATTCTTGCACCAGTGCCTGTCGGAGCTCCTGAAGTGTCGTAGGGGTTTGTAGATGTGCGCCGGCCGCGGTGGTCTAGCGGTTCTAGGCGCTCAGTCCCGAACCGCGCGACCGCTACGGTCGCAGGTTCGAATCCTGCCTCGGGCGTGGATGTGTGTGATGTCCTTAGGTTAGGTTTAAGTAGCTCTAAGTTCTAGGGGACTGATGACCACAGATGTTAGGTCCCATAGTGCTCAGAGCCATTTGAACAATTTTTTTGTAGACGTGCAGCGATACGTCGACCGAGAGCATCCCAGACGTGCTCGATGGGGTTTAGGTCTGGAGAACAGGCAGGCCACTCCATTCACCTGACATCTTATGTTTCAAGGTACTCCTCCACGATGGCAGCTCGGTGGGGCTGTGCGTTTTCATCCATCAGGAGGAAGGTGGGACCCACTGCACCCCTGAAAAGGCGGACATACTGTTGCAAAATGACGTCCCGATACACCTGACCTGTTACAGTTCCTGTGTCAAAGACATGCAGGGGTGTACGAGCACCAATCATAATCCCACCCCACACCACACCATGAAACCACGACCTCCATGCAGGTCCCTTTCAAGGACATTAAGGGTTTGGTATCTGGCTCCTGGTTCACGGCAGATGAAAACTCGGCGAGAATCACTGTTCAGACTATACCTGGACCACTGTTCCAATGACCATGTACTGTGTTCTTGACATCAGGCTTTACGGGCTCTCCTGTGACCAGGGGTCAGTGGAATGCACCTTGCAGATCTCCATCTCCGGGCGAATAAATGATGTCTGTTCAGTCGTCTGTAGACTGTGTGTCTGGAGACAACTGTTCCAGTGGCTGCGGTAAGGTGCCGAGCAAGGCTACTTGCAGTACTCCGTGGCCGTCTTCGAGCACTGATGGTGAGATATCGGTCTTCTTGTGTTGTTGTACACTGTGGACGTCCCGTACTGTAGCGCCTGGACACGTTTCCTGTCTGCTGCCATAATCTTGAGATCACACTTTGTGGCACACGGAGGGCCGTGTTACGACCTGCTGTGTTTGACCAGCCTCCAGTCGCCCTAGTATTCTACCCCTCATAACGCCATCAATATGTGTTCTTTGAGTCATATTCAACACACTGTCACCATTAGCACCTCTGAAAACGTCTGCACACTTACTCGCTGCATCGTATTCTGACATGCACCAACACACCTCTGCGTATGTGGACTGCTGCCAGGACCACCGTGCGACGACCGCAGGTCAGATGCAGCGCATTGTCATACCCCGAGGTGATTTAAACCCGCAAACCACCCAACAGAGCGTTGTTTCACAATGTATCAGCATTATCCTTAATTTATGAGCATGAGTGTAGTTACGTTACGCACCACCGTGTTAAAAGTCACAATTCGCAACCCTCTGGCGGCAGAGGGTTGTAGATTGCGTTAGCGAATCGAGAAAGTCGACCGAGTAATACGCATGACAAATAGTACCTCAACCGATATTGATGACACATAGTACTTCAACCGATACTGAGAACACAATAAAAAAAATCGAAACTGTAACTTTTGAG
Source organism: Schistocerca nitens (assembly GCF_023898315.1). Classification (NCBI taxonomy): domain Eukaryota; kingdom Metazoa; phylum Arthropoda; class Insecta; order Orthoptera; family Acrididae; genus Schistocerca; species Schistocerca nitens. The sequence goes on from NC_064616.1 coordinate 712,463,328, forward strand.
CACGCCATCGTATATTCAGCAAGCAGTAAAGGAAAGCAAGAAGAAATCTGCAAAATAATTTAAAGGTTTATGGAAATCACAGGTTGCAGTCGGATGCCGACCAATGCTCACGTTGGAAATAACGAAGCTAGTGATCGGAGACCATTCTTAGTTCTTTCCGGAGAATGACGCAAGTGGTGAAGATAGCTGACCCCCTCATTTGAGAGTTGTCTGTACATCAATTTGCAGCATTCTTCCGAAGTTTGGCGGGGGCTCTCTCGTTTGGAACCGAATGCACAGTCTGAAACAGGGACTTCGTCGGTTCTGTGACGAACTCAGCAGTAGATTTCCCAACTTAAGCTACACAGTGGAGACTTGTAAAGTCGCTCGGAATGGTCAGGTGCTCACTGTACACCGAAAACGGTCATTCAAATGTTCCCATGGACGCATAACAGTTGTGGTTAAACCTTGCCGGCCGCTGGTGGCCGAGCGGTTCTGGCGCTACAGTCTGGAACCGCGCGACCGCTACGGTCGCAGGTTCGAATCCTGCCTCGGGCATGGATGTGTGTGTTGTCCTTAGGTTAGTTAGGTTTAAGTAGTTCTAAGTTCTAGGGGACTTATGACCTCAGCAGTTGAGTCCTATAGTGCTCAGAGCCATTTGAACCATTTTTGGTTAAACCTAAAAGGCGTTATAATTTGCGGTCTAGATAAATGCGTTTCAAGTAAAGTTATTAAAGGCAACAAAGAACCACGTTGTGGTAACGGCACCCCATTCGGAGAAAATTGCAGAAACAGAGACTACTACCATCTCACTACAAAAGAGACTGCAAAGAAACTGATAGGGAAACGTTAATTGTAACTCAGATAACTAAAACAAGTGATATGCGTGACGTCTACAATAATGCCCACAATCAGATACCAACGAAAGATGTATCAGAAAATCACACCACTAGGCCATCCACCTATTGTTGGAGAAAAAAAAAAACTGCAGTCAGAGGGAAGAAATAGTAAAATCCTCTTTTATAAATGTATTTTAGCTCGACGATAACAATTTTTGATCGCCGCACAAACTCACAGATGTGAGTTATTGATACTAAAACCCACAGTATTGAAAATCAGTTAAGACTGCTCCAAGCGAAAAAGGCACCAGGTCCTGACTGAACTAAATTTATAATTGAACTTGAATACGCTGTGAAAACTGCTTCTTTCCTAGATCATATTTCTCTAGAGTCTCTTCTGCACTAAATAGTCTACGTAGCTCGAAAAGAACGCAGGGCATTCCTGTTTACAAAAAGGGAAAAGGAACGGATGAACAGAACTATACCACAGTATTGCATACGTTCAGGAAAAACCACTTCCATCGGTGCGAGAAACTGAAGAGCAAATTCAGAACGTTGCTGCAGATCATAAAGTTGCACCGTCTGGATCTTGTACGACTACCAGTGTAAAACAGACCGCAAAGCGTTCCACACTGTAGACCATGGGATGGACAGTTCTCGTGACGCTGCACGAGCGTTAGCACTACTCGTAGACATGTTGCATGGTCAGTCACAGAAACAGCAACCTCGTCAGTAACTTCCATCGGGATAGAACGCCTTCCTCTTCCAGGTGCCACACCAAGCTCACCCTTTTCGATTTTCGATATCGTCATCTTTAAACCATTTAATGACATCGGGCCTCTCCACAGACCTTCCAGTCGCTGATACTCTCTCAATGAAGCCTGCAATTCCTGTCGTTCATGTAAAACAGTTGCACTAACAGTGCACGGTCTCTCTTCTCGATAGTCGTACTGTTCACCCACGTTATGGCTTGTCAGATTACAGCGTTGATGTAATACTCTCTTACAAATAAAGCTCTGTATAGGGAGTGTACGGCCAACTTCCCAGTGGTCGCCATTTTGCACCCACTGCCTCGCTCGCGATACATTGACTCCTGCAGCACATTTAGCCGTGTATATTAAAGAAGTGCACTCAACCGTCTAATGCACTACTAAAACTGGCTAGTGGCTTCAAACGGACATGTCGGATATTTATCAACAAAAAACTCAACATATTTAAGCTAAATGAGTCGAAAAGCATTTGTGGCGAGGATGAAAAACAGTTTTTTCCTTGCTATCTAGCCGCGTGGGGTAGCCGTGCGGTCTAGGGCGTCTTGTGATGGTTCGCGCGGCCCTCCCGTCAGATGTTCGAGTCTTTCCTTGGGCATGGGTGAGTGTGTTGTCCTTAGAGTAAGTTAGTTTAAGTTAGATTAAGTAGTGCGTAAGCCTAGGGACCGATGACCTCAGCAGTTTCGTCCCATAGTCCTTACCGCAAATTTCCTAATTTTATTAATAGCGAAAGAAGATTTCGCAGTTCTTGTTGCTATATCGAGTTTGAACACCTGTTTTCGTAATTATCTTTAAATTGGTCCTATCCAATGGTCAGCAGGACAAAAGGGACCAATATTAGTTCGCAAGTGCAAGGAAAAATCCATCGCTAATTTAAAGCTCTATATCGACTCACTTCTTGTTCGAGCCACTCGGTATTGCGAAAATTCGCCCAATGTCTCTTGATACGAAATTAAGCATTGGACTCAAATACATATGCGCGGTACCTTAGCAGATAGAATTTATTAACGTGCCTATATGATTACACAAGCTTTATATTTTTGTGAGATCTATCCCATTAAATTTTGTCTGCAAATTGTCCCATGACATTAGGAGAATGCTTACGAAAATACAAGGCAATATAATATTTTTAAAATGTGTTCGAATAAAACTAGGAATACGATCAGAAGTGGGCTGTAGGAAACAGTAACAACTGTATTTGTATTAATGTGATGTAGATTAGCGGCTAAATTGCAATAATAATAGTAGTCTTCTAGTAATGTTAATGGTTACTAAATGAAAGGTCGTCGGTTCGGTAACTGCCCAGTGCATATTTATTTATTATTTTTTGTACGTTATATTTTGTGGAACAGAGCACAATTTATTATTGTGAGCAACGTAAATATAAGTTTAAACCCTACTGTACGGTCAAACAGGTCAAATTATTTTACCAGTCATGATAACTTTGTACGGTACCACTCACTATTTTTGATTTTTTATGCTAACAGTGCCAGTTTTATCTCTAAGATTTCTATGTTGTAATTAAATTACCATTAAACCATCCTATTAGTTCTTCTGACCTTTTTTTTCCTGTTCGAATGGATTGGAAACTAAGTAACAGAAATGTAAAAAGGAAACAAAGACAAAAGGCCAACAATGAATAAAATTAACTGAATGGTTAACTCGAGTTCCTGTAGCCTTTCCCATTGCGACCAATATTCTCCTTCTTGTTGCATCTCTCCCTCCGGAAGAAGTTCTGTGCAGTTTTCCTTCCTCTTCGCCTCGAAACGAACAGCCAAATGCACGGCACTGAGGCATTATTCTACTTAAAACTTCGAAGATACACAACACTTCCTATGCTTCAGCCGGCCGCTGTGGGCGAGTGGTTCTAGGCGCTTCAGTCCGGAACCACGTTGTTGCTACGGTCGCAGGTTCGAATCCTGCCTCGGGCATGGATGTATGTGATGTCTTTCGGTTAGTTAGGTTTAAGTAGTTCTAAGTCTAGGGGACTGATGACCTCAGATGTTAAGTCCCATAGTGCTTAGAGCCATTTTGACCTATGCTTCACACGTAACGCTTGGGCCCACAATGGCCGTTAATGTCACGTGACGTGGTTTCAGCTGATCCTGACATGCGGACGGAGGCAAACGCAAGGAAAAAGGATGGCCATACTTTCCCTGTACAGAGCTTTACATACGAACAGTACACAGCGACAAATTTGCGCCTGCTGGACAAAATTGGAACTACTATTTTTCAGTGTAAAACTGCTCCGCATTAACGCATTAGCTGTCTATGAAGTTTCTGCAGTGTGAGGACGCCGTAGTTCAGACTAAAGGTGACACTGCAGTATTTGACGTATGTATTTCGTACCATGATTTGGACCGACTCATTCAGGTTGCCGAAAACAGAAACTAGAATGTTCGTTTCACTGTTCTTAGTGTCCACGGATCGCCCTTTCTTCTACGTTAGGGGCGGCCAGGATTTCGGCTCACGGGCCGTGTCCTGGCGAAAGTGTCATAGCTCTCAGCTTCGCTGCTCATTTCCCCCACGCCAAGCCACACTATATGAGCGGAAAGAGGGCTGAAAGGCGGAAACTACGAACGCTCAGCTTTAAAATATCACTTCGGTCGCACTGCAGACCACTTGGTTTTATATTTCACGTTTCTCAACAACATAGATCACAAACAAAACAAGTTTTCAGTATTATTTATTTATGGCGCGCTGAAGACATCATTCTTATCTGGTACAAACTGTCGGCATACGCAGAAACGCAGAAAATTTCACAGATTTTCGCACTCAAGTTTCCACATAACCGTGACTTTTTTACTCTCATAATCGAAAGAAGGTCTTTCACATAGATATATCCATCGAAATATTGTAGCAGTTATGCCACCTCATTGTGGAGACGTGGATGCTTTCCTGAGGCAAACACCTAGATATCCTGGACAGTTTTAACGTAAAAGGATTTGTCACTAAAATGTGAATTCCTTTGTAGGTCAATCAGTTACTCTTTAAAACAGCTCTAAAACAGAAGTAAGGTTGACAGTGCCCTCAAAACGTTCAGGAAATTATGTTTGTAGTCCTTTCAAGGCCACAATGTATTCTTCAAACCTTGTGTATTCCATTACGGCAGTGAGCTTAGGAAACTGGACTGTGTTTGTCAAAATGTGTCCCTTCTATAACGCGATTTTCTTTTTAAGTGCATCCACTTCAAATCAGAAGGAAGTTGTTCCTCACCGTGCAGTTTCTTACTGTTGGCCGTGTGCGAGGTCTGAAATCTTTCTAGATGATATATTTTTGTTCCTGCGCTCCTTTTCCGTTCATAAATTCAATAATAGCCAGTTTTAAATCAAAAAATCGTTCCAGTCTTGAACTTTGACTGCACTAACGTACTTTGCAGTAATAAACGAAGTCTGCATACTCTTCGTTCAGTTCCATCGAAAAAAGTTGCTATTGACAGTGGAATAATGCGTGCCACTTCAGAAATTTTGCTATTCATACCACCAATAATGTGTGTGAAATCTTATGGGACTTAACTGCTAAGGTCATCAGTCCCTAAACTTACACACGACTTAATCTAAATTATCCTAAGGACAAACACACACACCCATGCCCGAGGGAGGACTCGAACCTCCGCCGGGACCAGCCGCACAGTCCATGATTGCAGCGCCTTAAACCGCTCGGCTAATCCCGCGCATACCACCAATAACTTCTCGTGTAGAATGCTTGCGAATTTAGCACAAAGTGCTTGTTGACGTACGGAACAATGAAACCTGTCTGTTGATCACTGTAATTCTTTGGTGTTTCATTGTCAGCTAAATCTTTAAATTCTTTCTGCGTGATACTGTAACATCGTTTCTCTCCTGTCATTTTTTATGGCTTGTGACTATAGATCGATAGACTGCCTCTTTTTGTGCAGGAACATCGACTGGACCTGTGAACGCCTTTTCTTCCACGAACAAATAGTGAAGCGCAAACAGCGCTGAGACCACGATTCTGCCGAGCTGGAGAGAGTTGTGCCGACCGAAAAATTACACATCGTAATACAAAATGAAATGTCGGGCTTTCGATGTGACCGAGCGGTTCTAGGCGCATCAGTCTGGAACCGCGCGACTGCTACGGTCGCAGGTTCGAATCCTGCCTCTGGCATGGATATGTGTGATGTCCTTAGGTTAGTTAGGTTTAATTAGTTCTAATTTCTAGGGGACTGATGGCCTCAGATGTTAAGTCCCATAGTACTCAGAGCCATTTTTTTTTTCGCGCTGTACCGAGTACTTCCGAGAAGGAACGAGCAAAGCCGATACAGGCGATGCCTTGGTTCGCCCACGGCCTGCAGACTCGGCCCCCGTGATGTTTAGCACGCCGTGACCGTTGCTGTTCTGCATCATGAGTGTGCTGTGGACGCTCCAGTCATGAAATCTAATAGCAACCGTGTTCACAGAGATGCACGCACATTCCTCGTTTAACAAACATTCCAGCACTTATTTTTATCTCTACTGGCCTGCAGTCCGATCTTAATCTCTTAGAAAATGTCTGGAACTGTGATCAACAGTTGTTGAAAACCCAGTCAACATCCCCGCAATTTGGTGGATGTACGCTATGTAATCGTCAGCTACGTGTGGCATACATGAAGAACCTTGTAGTTCCCTTCCTCACCGATTTGAGACCATTACAGTAGAGTCTCGATAGTTCGAGTCTCAATAGTTCGGGTTTCCAATAATCCGAGCCTCCTTTTTTTTAAAAAAAAAAAAAGTGGATGTTGCAACGATCTACTTTCTTTTTTTTCTACTGACATAATAAATAATGAAAACATCATTGCAAAAGATAGATAGGGAGAGTACAGCTCGGTGACAGAGCAGACAACAATGGAATCAACACCGACGATTAGCTCGCTGCCCTGTTGCACGAACATCTGTTGTCAGTATGGCACGAAATACCCCGATTGCTGCCGGCTGCTACCGATCAAAACTGGGGAGTTCATACGCTGCTGTAGTTCCCAGTACCTGTACTGTACAGTGTTGTGTGTCGTTTTGTTTGTTGACTGTGTGTTCCGTTGTACACCTTACGAAGATGAGTGCTATAACAAAAAAGTGGAAATTTGTGCCTTTTCATCTAAAATTAGAAGCACTAAGACGACTTGACAAAGGAGAAACAATAAAAAAACTTGCTCTCGAATATGGTGTCGGTGAAGTTACTGTTGGTGACTGGCGAAGAAACCGACTTAAATTGGAACAGTTTTCTTCACAGAAATGCTCACACGAATCTCTCAGTCGAAGAAGTATAAAGAAGTCAGACTTCGAAAAAACAAGTGACGCATTGTTCATATGGTTTACCCAACAGAGACAGAAGGGTGCTCCGATTTCTGGCCCAATCTTGCAAGAAAAAGCTTTGTTTTCCAGAAACCAGCTGCAGGAAGGAGATGACAATTTCGCCTCTGGTGTGGGCTGGCTCGACAAGTGGAAGAAGAGGTATGGAGTGCGTCAACTAGACGTATGTGAATAAAAACTCTCTGGTGACGCTCAGGCCGTTTCAAAATTTATCGTCGAGTTTAAAAAAATGATAACTGACGAAAATTTGTCTAATGAACAGATATATAACTCTGACGAAACTGGGCTAAATTTTAAAATGTTATGTACCAGCGAGAACACTTGCTTCTTGTGAAGAAAAAAGTGCTCCTGGGCACAAAAAAAGCAAAGAGCGGCTAACAGCTATGGCAGCTTCAAATGCAACTGGAAACCACAAACTAAAACTAGTTGTGATGGGGAAGTCTGCCAAGCCAAGAGCATTCCAGAATGTATCCATCTCAGCTCTTCCGGTTGTCTATACACATCAGAATAATGCCGGGATGAATCAGGAAATCTTCAAGAACTGGTTTTTTAACTCACTTGTACCTCACTGCAAGAATTTTTTAAAAGAAAGGGGACTGCCATGCAAAGCAACTTTGCTTATGGATAAAGCGTTCTCACATCCAAGTGCAGGAGAACTGCAGTGCGACGGTATCCGCGCCTCGTTTTTCCCACCAAACCTTAACTGTCTCATTCAGGCCATGGATCAAGGCGTTCTGGAATGTCTAAAGAAAGTATCGACGGCCTTTGCTACAGTCAATCCTGCTTTCCGAAAACAACGAAAGCATTGTAGGAGCTTTGAAGAAAGTGACTTTGAAGGACGTCGTGTACTGGATTAGCGAATCTTCGAGCGAAATAAAGTCAGACGCTATTTCTAAATCATGGAGGAAAATTCTACAGGAAAGTATGCCAGACACAGAAACTGAAGATTTGGCAGATGAGGACGATCAACTATTGTGTAATTTAATCAGAAGATTGCCAGGGTGTGAAGAGGCAGAAGAGGTGGAAGTAGGCGAGTGGTTAAATTCGGACGAACAGTTGGAAGTGACAGACTCTTCTATAATTGACATGGTTAACATTCCATCGCAGTGTGAGAGTGACGAGGCAGAGGCTGCACCGATGATGCGTCACACCGATGGCCACGCTGCTCTCGAGGCCGCCATATGCTACGTGGAACAACAGCCTGACGCGACACCAACTGACCTACTGGTCCTGAGACGGTGACGTGACATTGCCGCGAGGAAACGTTGCAGCTTCGACAAACAAAAGACACTTCACTATTACTTGTCTAAATAAATAATTATTGTTATTCTGCCAATGCAAATGCATGTGTAAATATTTTTATTTTAATAAAGTTCATATTTTGACCTATATTACTTACAATATCACAATATTTCTTTTTCCCATTTAAATTTAGATAGTTCGAGGTGGTTCCCGTCCCGTTCACCTCGAACTATCGAGACTCTACTGTATCGAGGCTAGGTGTTTTGTGATACTGGCTCGATGTCTCCCTGGCGGTGACAACTGTTTTTGTCGGGAGTGCCTGTTTGCATTGCATCGAAGCGGGTGGTCTGTGGAGGCACTTAAAGTGCGCTACCACGCCCCCGACATCAAAGCGCAGAGCCGCCTCTGTGGCTGGCGCCGCTGTGAGCTGGCACGGCAGCCTCGAAGAGCGCAGGCGCGCAGTGCCATGTTCTGCCCTAATTGGAAGATGGGAGAGCGCGCCAGCTTTAATGAGGATACGCGCGCCTCCGCAATTGCACGCTTCCGTCACTTCCGCACGCGAGCCGACACGCTGCACGCCAAATTTAACTACGCGGACAACGAGCCAATTGTACAGTCCGGGGCCCGGCCCTGCACTGGCAGGGTGCCGAGACGTGTCGAGCCGCTCTCGATAGCACTGCCAGTTTCACCTATGCAGCTGATTCTCACAGGATTCCTCACAAAACTGCGCGTCACATTCTTGTATGAACTAAGGAGGAGAAAAATACCAGGGAAAGGTACGGATTGTAGAATCGAGCAAAATTTTCCAAATAACCGTAGGTCGTAAATACGCCGTTGTGGGGCTACGGCCATGAAATGACAGCCGATCAGAGAAGATAGTGTGAAATTCCGTCCGTTATGCCAACGTGTCTTACAAGGGGAGGCCACGACATTTGGAACGCGGATTTACTGTAAACTTCGTACACTCGTAGTACTCCATGAGGACAACAAAATGTGTAAGCAGTAGCGCTTACTTCTCAAGCGTTACTGAGAAAATCGCAAGATATAATTTCGGTCGTCAAATATATATCTGTGCGTGGCCATTTTTACCATGAAGCGGCTGCAGCCGAGTGGTGTCGGCACGGTGACTCAGCGTGTTCGGTCAGAGGGCTAGCTGCCCTCTGTAATAAAAAAAACTGAGTTAATGGATCAACAACTAACTGAAACGGGTGTCTTTCGACGTCCGCCCAGAGCAGATACAACGAACGAAAACGAACAAAAATGAGATTAAAAAAAAGAAAGAAACTGAACGGGTCTCATCGGACGTCCGCCCTGAACAAATTCAGCTAACAATATAGAACAAAATTTAAAAAAAAAAAAGTGCTTGGCGTTGAAGCCGCTGGATCGAGTTCCGTTCGTCAGATTTTTTAAATTTTCAACACAGCCATTTTCTTTACTATTTATATTACAATTGATATAATGGGAAAAATAGTGTAATCGGATGAACTTTTGTTAAATTTACAATGTTATTTGGCAGTCTGCTAATTTTTATTATCACAAATAATATAATATTCATAACTATCGACTAGTAAACGACCAAACGCATAAAGTGATACAGAAAATGTATGCTTGTCCGTGTCTTCAAAACTGTTCGTATTTAATCGAAAGAGAACGAGAAATTGCTTCTCGGAAGACGCTACTAAAATACACTCGATACTGCGTAACCAATTATCAGCGCCGATTTTTAAGGAAATACTGAGTTATGCATGATTTGCTTCCAACCTACCGTCTGAAAGAGAGGTTTTTGAAAATGTTAACGAGGTTTGTTTTTCCACGGAAAACGTCAAAAGACCTTAAGTATGCGGAAACATAGCATTTATTCAATTCAGTTGGTGCCGTTTAACTTTGTTTTCCATGTTTTTACGAAAAATACCATCCTGCCCAACTTGTACTCGTAATGTCGAAAGCGACGATTAATTGTACATCTTTCGAAAGCCGTCTGTGCCGGTCAAAACTTGGAGGTAACAAGTCGTTTCGGGCTCCTTCCAGGTATACGGGATTTCTCAAATCACGTACAAGCAGACATTTTCAGTATCACTATATACGTTTGGTCGTTTACAAGTCGATAGTTATGAATATTATATTATTTGTGATAATAAAAATTAGTAGACTGCCAAATAACATTGTAAATTTAATAAAAGTTCTCCAGCCGGCGTGGCCGAGCGGTTCTAGACGCTACAGTCTGGAACCGCGCGACCGCTAAGGGCGCAGGTTCGAATCCTGCCTCGGGCATGGATGTGTGTAATGTCCTTAGGTTAGTTAGGTTTAAGTAGTTCTAAGTTCTAGGGGACTGATGACCTCAGAAGATAAGCCCCATAGTGCTCAGAGCCATTTGAACCATTTTTAATAAAAGTTCATCCGATTACACGTATTTTCCCCATTATATCAATTGTAACATAAATAATAAAGAAAATGACTGTGTTGAAAATAAAAAAAAAACTGACGAACGGAACTCGATCCAGCGATCCAGTGGCTTGAACGCAGACCACTTAAAAAAATTTAAAAAAAAATTGTTCTATATTGTTCGTTGACTTTGTTCAGGGCGGACGTCCGATGACACACGTTCAGTTCGTTCGATGATCCGTTCGCTCAGTTTTTTTATTAGAAAGGGAAGCTAATGCCCTAACCGAACACGCTGAGTCACCGTGCCGGCCCCACTCGTCTGCAGCCGCTTCATGGTAAAAATGGCCACGCACAGATATATATTTGACGACCGAAATTATCTTGCGATATTCCCAGTAACGCTTGAAAAGCACGCGCTACTGCTTACACATTTTGTTGTCCTGATGGAGTACTACGAGTGTACGAAGTTTGCAGTAAATCCGTGTCCCAAACGTCGTGGCCTCCCCTTGTTAGTGTTTCCATCATAGAGGTCTTATCATACTGATTTACTGTACCTGTTAATGTAAAAGCTCATTCGTGCTCTCTGTACATTACCGTTAATTAACATCTGTGGACTTTAAACATCATTATTTGTTACATTGTACCTTGCAGTATCATACGTTGACGACCGTATTGCAACACTGTTTCCGCAGAACAGCCTACGTTCTCAACAAATTAGTGTCATTACGGTACAGTTAACTTAACAAGCTTGTCCCAGTAAACATCACACGAAATTAGTATGTAACGTAAGCAGCCACGGATAGAAATTTCAAGTTTGCCTAGCTTTCAACGTTCAGCTGAAACCATTATTTCCGTTAATTTAATTAGCAATGCGCTATTTAGCGTAATAGTTATCAGCTGGGGCATATTGGTTTAAATGCACACTCTTCCACACTCGTCGTAGATTGGCTGTTGTTTATTGCCGTAGCTCCACAATCCTGCATTTCCGACTTAGGTTCAATTGGGAAGTATTATTTGGTTCGACGCCCGCTAACCACAGTGGCCTTATCATCAAGCTGTGTAATGATTTTAATACTCGAGTATCCAGTGATGCGCAACTAGGAAGTGTTCTGCCGTACGAAGCAGTTAAAATGTACTTGGGTCTTGCGTAGCGCCCAGCTCCGCGCGTGCGGTCAGGGAGCATGCGAAGTCGCGCGGGCTGATTCCGGCGGTAGCAGTGGTGGGGGAACTTCACAGCAGCAAGCTACAGCTGTGCTCCGCCTGTGCAGTGAATGAGCTGTGGCACAGGACTACACGTTATGTCACCGTGTACACGTCTCCAGCGAGTTCCTGTTTCTTCCTTTTTTATGGTGGGATTTTGGTGGGTGGTGGAGGGATTGTAAGTGCATAATATATTTCACCTGTTCTTATATTTGAAAATTCTGCTATTGTATATAATATCTAGGGGTTCGTTTCGTAATTCATAACAGAAAAGAACATGGAAACTACGTTTTCAGAGACATGCCAACCTTTGATATTGTACCTATAACTACTGTTGAGGCAACAGGCACTCCTCTACTGTGATGAGGTACAAGATATTTTTAAGAAGCACGATGATCGAGACCGTGTTGAGAGCATTAACAGTGGCCTCCACAAGAAAGGCACGATTAAACCCATACCTATTTTCACTAAAAAGGTTATTAACATGTCTTCTTTAAATGCTGAACAATGGAGTTTACCCCGTCAGCCCAAAAGGTTTCGAGATCGGAGTAATAGAAAATAGAGAAAAGCTAAGATGATGGGTTTTTGTCCCTCAAGTGTTTTACATAGTCTCTTCCCATTTGAGTACAACGCACAAAACATTCCTACAACCATAATAAACTGTCAGAAAATTCCTTTGGGACGTTGTCCAACTCTTGTGTAACATTGACTCGAATGTCGATTATGTCGTCAGAGCTTTGACTTTTCATGTAAATATCTGCACTAGGTCGTTTATGGTGGGTTCGTGTTAATAACGCCGAGTCTCGTCGCCGGAGGTGATTTTATTTATGAAAAAAAACTGTCTGCATTTTTCTTTCAATCAAATCGCGGTAGGCGTACACGGGCCGTTGTTGACACATTACGGCCGCACGTGCACTACTTAACGCTGCCTGCTCACGACGACTGGTCGAGTGCACGCCTGTTTTCTACAGTTTTTCAGGTTTCCACAGTGGCTACTGCGTTTACGTTTCGGAACTTTTTGGGGGTACGTTGCATGTGCAAGAACTCTTCCTCTATCATGTATAGAGTATACTGATGCTAATTTAGGCCAATGTCTTTAAATACATATTGCAATAAAGTGTATGTGCTTCGCGTAAAATTTTAATGGTTTCGGTATGTAGTATCTGTCACGAGACGCCACTGCTCGATACCACTACAAGTCATCAACATCCCTACCGAGACTAGTAGAGTAAGGAAATGAACCGCTCGCGGACAATTAATTGGTCAGTAAGCAGTAAACTAAAGCTGAACGTAAAGAAAACAAACAGTATATTTAAAGAAAGAAAATATTACTGCCACATTAATTATGAATGATAACTTCATAGACAGCGTAAGAGCTGTCTGGTCCCTTTAATCCCACAAACCAACCAACCGTAAGAGACATAGAGTTTTTAGAGATGAAATTAACTGTCAATTGAAGTGAAACGAAAACACAAAGAGGAAGTATGATTAGGGCTTAACGTCCCGTCAACGACGAGGCCGTTGCAGACAGAGGACAAGCTCGGATTGAGGAAGCAAAACGCCTGTACATTTTGCTGCATTTGCCTTAAGCAATACAGGGAATTTACGGAAAAGCTGCGTCTGGAAAGCCAGACACAGGATTTGAAACGTCATATTCTACCTTATGCCAGTCCATTGTCTTATCATCGTGTGACCTCGCCCGTCGGCAAACAGACAGTTTGTCATGAGCATATACAGAAAGTGCCTCGTAAATAAATTCTGTTCCCATGCACGCTCAGAACTTAGTACAGTGTCATTTTTGGAGATAGAGTGTACAAAATATAGCCACAGTTTTAAAACTAAAGGCAGGGCATAAGGTTAATAAATAAAAAACCGTAATTGGGCTCACTGTTTGAAATGGTTTAAAGTGTTGCGGATTCTAACTGTGCACACTAAGAAAAATAGTAGTAGCTGTTACACTAACATTTACATTCTTGTTCATGCGACAAGAGCCAGGTTTAATGTACGCCTACCGAGAAAAATTAAATAAAAAGTCAAAACAGCCCAAGTAAATGGAAGAGAACAGAAATCAAAATGTTTCAAAAGGTAGTTAAAGCATTCCTCTTGAGAAACACCCATTGTACAGTGCATGATTACATAAATAACACAAAGCAGAATTTGGTAAAAATGTTACGGTTAATAAGAACTCAAAGAAAAACCCCTATCATTTCACAGTATACTTGTACAGGGTGTTTCAAAAATGACCGGTATATTTGAAACGGCAATAAAAACTAAACGAGCAGCGATAGAAATACACCGTTTGTTGCAATATGCTTGGGACAACAGTACATTTTCAGGCAGACAAACTTTCGAAATTACAGTAGTTACAATTTTCAACAACAGATGGCGCTGCGGTCTGGGAAACTCTATAGTACGATATTTTCCACATATCCACCATGCGTAGCGATAATATGGCGTAGTCTCTGAATGAAATTACCCGAAACCTTTGACAACGTGTCTGGCGGAATGGCTTCACATGCAGATGAGATGTACTGCTTCAGCTGTTCAATTGTTTCTGGATTCTGGCGGTACACCTGGTCTTTCAAGTGTCCCCACAGAAAGAAGTCACAGGGGTTCATGTCTGGCGAATAGGGAGGCCAATCCACGCCGCCTCCTGTATGTTTAGGATAGCCCAAAGCAATCACACGATCATCGAAATATTCATTCAGGAAATTAAAGACGTCGGCCGTGCGATGTGGCCGGGCACCATCTTGCATAAACCACGAGGTGTTCGAAGTGTCGTCTAAGGCAGTTTGTACCGCCACAAATTCACGAAGAATGTCCAGATAGCGTGATGCAGTAATCGTTTCGGATCTGAAAAATGGGCCAATGATTCCTTTGGAAGAAAAGGCGGCCAAGACCAGTACTTTTTGAGGATGCAGGGACGATGGGACTGCAACATGGGGCATTTCGGTTCCCCATATGCGCCAGTTCTGTTTATTGACGAAGCCGTCCAGGTAAAAATAAGCTTCGTCAGTAAACCAAATGCTGCCCACATGCATATCGCCGTCATCAATCCTGTGCACTATATCGTTAGCGAATGTCTCTCGTGCAGCAATGGTAGCGGCGCTGAGGGGTTGCCGCGTTTGAATTTTGTATGGATAGAGGTGTAAACTCTGGCGCATGAGACGATACGTGGACGTTGGCGTCATTTGGACCGCAGCTGCAACACGGCGAACGGAAACCCGAGGCCGCTGTTGGATCACCTGCTGCACTAGCTGCGCGTTGCCCTCTGTGGTTGCCGTACGTGGTCGCCCTACCTTTCCAGCACGTTCATCCGTCACGTTCCCAGTCCGTTGAAATTTTTCAATCAGATCCTTTATTGTATCGCTTTTCGGTCCTTTGGTTACATTAAACCTCCGTTGAAAACTTGGTCTTGTTGCAACAACACCTGTGTTCTAGGCGGTGGAATTCCAACACCAGAAAAATCCTCTGTTCTAAGGAATAAACCATGTTGTCTACAGCACACTTGCACGTTGTGAACAGCACACACTTACAGCAGAGAGACAACGTACAGAATGGCGCACCCACAGACTGCGTTCTCTTCTATATCTTTCACATCACTTGCAGCGCCATCTGTTGTTGAAAATTGTAACTACTGTAATTTCGAAAGTTTGTCCGCCTGAAAATGTACTGTTGTCCCAAGCATATTGCAACAAACGATGTATTTCTATCGCTGCTCGTTTAGTTTTTATTGCCGTTTCAAATATACCGGTCATTTTTGAAACACCCTGTATAATACATGTAACTGGAAAACTGTATTCCCATTATCTCTGATAGAAAATGTAACCCTCCTTTCATGTTCTTGACCCTAATATCTTCTTCATTGTTGGGTGTTGATTACTCAGATTTTCATACAGGTAACTGGGAACGCACAAAAAATGTAATCGACAGGTGGGGCTAATAAAATGGTCATTATGTTGCCCGAAAGGATATGTGCATTATCTGTGATGAGATTTGAGTAAAACGTAAAAGTTAGAAGAATTCACTCGAACTGCATGTTAATTAACTTGTAATTATGTTTTATTTTCATATTAAGCCGTTAGGTCCAATATTATTGTAGAATGATCTTTGGATGGGTAAAGCCAACTAACAATCTATATCATGATGCCAAAAGTCTTCTTACATCCAACTGCATGCAATCTGTCTGGTGTCGGTAGGTATCTAATTCCAGGTACGAGTTGTCATCAACTTCGATGTGCTTTCTATTGGAATGATTAAAAGCAGAGAACTGAGGGATCCGGCACAGTGGTTAGCATTCAAGAGGGTGGCAGTTCAAATCCGTGTCCGGTCATTCAGATCCAGGTTCCCTAAATGCCTTAAAGCGAATACCGGGATGGTTCCTTTAAAATACCATAGTTGATATCCTTCTCCATTTCCAGCTTGTGCTCTCTGACTATTGATCTTAGTTGATATCCTTCTCCATTTCCAGCTTGTGCTCTCTGACTATTGATCTTGTTGTCGACAGAGCTATAAACCCTAAAATTCCTACCTTTCCGCTAGAAAAAATTATCGAAATTAGATATATTCAAGACTACTATTAATAATGCCTCCAAGAAGGAAAAATTCATCGCCACCATCCTTCCGGCAGTAGATACACACATCGCGATGCTGGTAAAAGCCATTCGTGAAAATATTGCAACGCGCTGACGGTCTGCGTGTATTCTCAGCCCGATCACTTGCTCACGATTAATGTGAACGACTGGCCCAACCAACAGAGTGGCAGCTTCGGTTGATAAGCACAATTAAGCACTCATACCCACGAATTCCTGACACAATAATGCTAGATTTTCATCAACGCGGACTGTTATCACAGGCATTATTCTTAGGCATCATATTTGATTTTGGACTATCGTGAGTCTCCCAAACTAACAGTGCACTAACAATATTTGAAAAGCTTCAAAAAAAAAAACAGTTCAATCTTTTGGGTTTGGTAAGCCCCGCATGACACCCATGTACTTATTCTAGACGGTACTAAGGATACATGGCGTTCCTCATTGATCGAAGTGATAGCCTGATAAAAATAGATGAACTATAGCTTACATGTGAAGATTTTAAAGAAAGTTAGCGACGTATAATTATTTACTACGGAATTCTCTCTGAAGTTATCTTCTACATTTCTGCATGGAGGATCGCGGCTTGGTTTTCGGAACTCTCTCCAAAGCGCCAACTTCCTATCCGCATGAAAAATTGTTCGTTCCTCTCCCACTGAGTGGGTAAACATTTAGATAGTAAACCTTCAACAAAAAAAAGAAAACCGTTCTTCTGTCCCGATGTAATGTCTTACGCATATACATGGCCTGGCTCCATTTACTTTTACGGCAATGGTTCCAAGACAGCTTACAAAAATTACTTAGGAACAGTGTTTCTTCGCCCATAAATAGCCGCCTGAAAAATGTTTGCCTAGCGGAGTGGCCGCGCGATTTGAGGCGCCATGTCACGGACTACGTGGCCCCTCCCGCCGGAGGTTCGAGTCCTCCCTCGGGCATGGGTGTGTGTGTGTTGTCCTTAGCATAATTTAAGTAGTGTGTAAGTCTAGGGACCGATGACCTCAGCAGTTTGGTCCCTTAGGATGTCACACGCATTTGAATTTTGAAAAGCGTTTCAGTCGTTGAAAGAAGCTTATTTGTATTACATGTCTTTAGGCCCCATCCTGTCAGATTCGATATCAGTTTTACAGTAAACAACACTTAAGGAGAGGAGTTCCAATAAAAGTCATTTTATCTAAACTACGAATTGCCAATGCATTTCATTAGGTAAGTGATAGAATTCCTGTGGACAAAGCCTGACTGTGGCACTATTCTTAATGAAGAAATCGATCTTCTCGCCAATGAGTACACAAAAACCGGATCCCTATTCAACCACGGACATTTACTTATTGAATTTTATCACTTTGCACAAAACGCCTTCCACTGACGCTAACAGGACGGAAATGTATCTAAGGTATTCAGAGGAAGATTCTGGCCTTTTTCAATTGCTTGGGGCGTTTGAGGATTCGTTAAGGAGGATTCGGGAGACATTTAAACCGCGTAGAAATAAATCTAACTCCGCACTGCGACTGCGTCTGTACAAAAGGTAAAGTTCTTGCAACAGTTACGTCACTAAAACGTAGAGTTTCCTTCTAGTGCTCCAATTCTGCTCTCTCTGAGCAATCCAGCAAATAATAAAAAAATTCTTTTTAATTTTTACTACATGTCGAGATATGTATTGTTATAATATAGAAAAATAATTCTGTCATTAGTTGTCACACGTATACAAGGTGGTCCATTGATAGTGACCGGGCCAAATATTTCACGAAATAAGCATCAAACGAAAAAACTACAAAAAACGAAACTCGTCTAGCTTGAAGGGGGAAACCAGATGGCTCTATGGTTGGCCTGCTAGATGGCGCTGCCATGGGTCAAACGGATATCAACTGCCTTTTTTTTAAATAGGAATCCCCATTTTTTATTACAAAAATGGCTCTGAGCACTATGGGACTTAACTTCTGAGGTCATCAGTCCCCTAGAACTTAGAACTACTTAAACCTAACTAACCTAAGGACATCACACACATCCATGCCCGAGGCAGGATTCGAACCTGCGACCGTAGCGGTCGCGCGGTTCCAGACTGTAGCGCCTAGAACCGCTCGTCCACTCTGGCCGGCTTTTTATTACATATTCGTGTAGTACGTAAAGAAATATGAATGTTTTAGTTGGACCACTTTTTTCGCTTTGTGATACATGGCGCTGTAATAGTCATAAACGTATAAGTACGTGGTGTCACGTAACATTCCACCAGTGCAGACGGTATTTGCTTCGTGATACATTATCCGTGTTAAAATGGACCGTTTACCAATTTCGGAAAAGGTCGATATCGTGTCGATGTATGGCTATTGTGATCAAAATGCCCAACGGGCGTGTGCTATCTATGCTGCTCGGTATCCTGGACGACATCATCCAAGTGTCCGGACCGTTCGCCGGACATTTACGTTATTTAAGGGAACAGGATATATTCAACCACATGTGAAACGTCTACCACGACCTGCAGCAAATGATGATGCAAAATTAGGTGTTTTAGCTGCTGTCGCGGTTAATCCGCACATCAATAGCAGACAAATTGGGCGATAATCGGGAGTCTCAAAAAACTTCTGTGTTGAGAATGCTACATCAACATCGATTGCACCCGTACCATATTTCTATGCACCAGGAATTGCATGGCGTCGACTTTGAACGCCGTATACAGTTCTGCCACTGGGCACAAGAGAAATTACGGGACGACGACAGATTTTTTGCACGCGTTCTATTTAGCGACGAAGCGTCATTCACCAACAGCGGTAACGTAAACGGGCATAATATACACTACTGGGCAACGGAAAATCCATGATGGCTGCGACAAGTGGAACATCAGTGACCTTGGCGGCTTGATGTATGGTGCGGCATTATGGGAGGAAGGATAATTGGCCCCCATTTTATCGATGGCAGTCTAAATGGTGCAATGTATGCTGATTTCCTACATAATGTTCTACAGATGTTACTACAAGATGTTTCACTGCATAACAGAATGGTGATGTACTTCCAACATGATGGATGTCCTGCACACAGCTCGCGTGCGGTTGAAGCGGTACTGAAGAGCATATTTCATGACAGGTGGATTGGTCGTCGAAACACCATACCATGGCCCGCACGTTCACCGGATCTGACGTCCCCGGATTTCTTTCTGTGGGGAAAATTAAAGGATATTTGCTATCGTGACCCACCGACAACGCCTGACAACATGCGTCAGCGCATTGCCAATGCATGTGCGAACATTACGGCAGGCGAACTACTCGCTGTTGAGAGGAATGTCGTTACACGTATTGCCAAATGCATTGCGGTTGACGGACATCATTTTGAGCATTTATTGCATTAATGTGGTATTTACAGGTAGGTAATCACGCGGTAATAGCATGCGTTCTCAGAAATGATAAGTTCACAAAGGTACATGTATCACACTGGAACAACCGAAATAAAATGTTCAAACGTACCTACGTTCTGTGTTTGCGCTGTATATGCGTGGGCCAACCATAGCGCCATTTTATTTCCCCCTTCAAGCTAGACAAGTTTCGTTCTTTGTAGTTTTCTCGTTTGACGCTTATTTCGTGAGATATTTGGCACGGTCACGATCAATGGACCACCCTGTGTATGTACTTTGATAATAAATTCGATTTAACTCTAGTATCAAAGCATTTGTATCGCTGCCCAAATTTGTGTCATACCTTTAGTTATATATTTTGCATCACCCTTTATGTTTTCAAGTTATTTCAATCAGTGTATGTAACGTCAGCTGGCAAAGGGACACGTGTCCAACCAGTAACTTTAAATGTTTTATATAGTGTCAAACAGTCTGTTTTTCGTAGTATCTCAGTCAATTTATCTACCTGTTACTGACTAATTTGCCCTTTTGATAAAATTGTAACGTTTCTAATCTCGAAGCCATCTCAGAGTACTCGTACACGGGGACTGCGGTTAGTTCCATAGTCGCTGAGAATGGCCTCCATCCTCTGCGAAGTTTGGGCGGAGGGTGAGCAGAACTCTTTTACTTTCACTGAGTCTTTGTGGAACACAAAGTCATTTATTAGCCCTAAGATACGATAATAAACGGTGGCTTTTGACATACGGCATATGTAGGCACGAAGTTTCTATTTCCACTGCTCGAAGTACATCCAAGGATCACCATACTAATTAGCGGACAGTAAACATGTTGTATGACCCTTTTGTACCAGAATTTACTTACAGCTTGCGCTGAGAAAATTTTATTTGTTGGAAAAAGAGTATGTGTTTCCTGTAGCAAAATCTGAATTTTTAGAAGACTGTAGGTATCTGTCACACAGGTTCTTATTTTTTTGTTAGGAATATTGTTATGGTGGGATGAGGATCTGTCGGTATCACGCAATAATGGATTTTCAAAAATGTATTTTGGGTTGATCACTGAAAAACTGGAAAAGGTTTTACATTTCTTTGGAGTCTGTTGTTACTAAACTTATCTATGAGCTACAATAACTCATTTCTTTCAATGAGAACCCAACCTATGGCTAATTATTGTTTATTTCAAAATAAAAATTTGGCTATTGTATTGACAAAACTTAAACTATGTATTACCATAAAACAACTATCTTTGCAATATGGAAATGACTATCTTACGCAGGGCATTTATGTATACCTGTTATGTGACGTGAAAAGCACGTAACGAGACTTTTTTCAGGGTGAAAGTATGCGGAACAAAAGGCTTAACAAATACTTCTATACAGTACTGATGGAAATGTTATGAAAGCCCTTGGTGGAATCGTTTATCCACTTAGAGCGGTAAATATTGGCGTTCATTGCTCGTGGCCAACTAGACCACATGGGACCGATAAAAGCATCGGAAATATTGTGAGCCTAAAGCATTCGCTGGGTGGCGACAGGCGGCCCGAGCTTGTATACACGGAGGAAACCTGACCTGCTAGCCATATCCCCGGTGCGACCATATCTCCCGTATAGCGCATCGTATATTCGTGAGAAGAGAACGTCTAGGTTTTTCTCAAACGACTCGTAGCGGAGTATACGCCATATGTTGTGTAAACATGTCTTTTTCTTAACAGTGCGGACCGTTTCCGCCGCAAGCCCTTGCCGCACTGAGGAAATCTCTCTCTCTCTGTCTGTCTGTCTGTCTGTCTCTCCCTCCCTCCCTCCCTCCCTCCCTCCCTCTTCCTCTTCCTCTCCCTCTCCCACGTGCCACCCCCCCCCCCCCCCCACACACACACAAACACAAAAACACACATATGTTGCATCTCTGTTACGTCGTATCTGCAGCCACCTAAGGAGAAAAAATTACTTCCCATAAATCGTAGTCCCAAATAGGACCATTGGGAACCTATGTGGAAATAGAATGTCACTGAGCTTTTCGTTGTGTTTGCTGCCACTGGATTTTTTGTGTTTCATCTGTTACTTCATAGCACATAAGACACACCAATAGCTTCTTGCAAACTCCGTTAATGCTGTAGAATATGATTTCACATTACATGTGTAGGCTTCAACAAAAGAAAAGGTTCTTTTGGGAAATACTGAAAAGATAGTTCGAAGTAAGTTTGTGGCAATTGTGAAGTAACGTTCAGTATCGGAATTCTAAAGTAACCCAAGACCAAAATATGAACAAATTTTAGATACTAGGAAGCAAGTTGGCAGAGTGTAAGCTGAATTTATGAGTAGTCTTGGTACACTTGTGAAAATACCCGCCAGTGATAGCATACAAAAGAAAAACTAGATACTGTGATAACGATAGCGCACAAATAAAGGAAAAACTAGATACTGTGATAAATGCATAGTTTGGGAGAGAAATGCTGATATCACATAGAACAAAATGAAGAAGAATCGCATGGACAAAGAAAGATACGCATAGAGTAATCAAACTTTACCAATTTCAAGTCAGCTTCAAATTTAAGATTTTACTACGGCAGATAAAAAGACATAGCTCTATCAAAGATAGAAATATATACCAAATGGTATATTGTCTAACCTTAATTAATAGCGAAAACTGAGACAGATGAAAGTACACCATAACAGAAGCTGTGGGAAACATATGCCCTCAAACGAGCTGTTTGCAAACAGTCTCGAAAGTGTGGTTACGAGGCGTTGTTGATTTCAGTATGAAATATTCTCCTATTGAGTACAAATGCATTTGAAAAATAAACTGTTCTGAACAGTGTGCTGTAACTGACTTTCGTATTCGAAGAGTTATCTGCAATAATCCGATGACTTGGGTTCACTCTCATCGATCATCCTCTATACAGTCCCGACCTAGCCTCATCCGATTTTCTTTTGCATCTAAAACCTAAAGAACACCTTGAGGACTTCAGTTTGATAGTGATAAAAGAATCCAAACAGAGGTAATGTTGCGCCTCCATCGACAAAGTCAAACATTCTATACTGACGGTGTCAACCAAGTTTCCTCTCAGTGGGAGAAATCGTTCGTCACCAGGGAGACTATATTGAGAAATAAATTTGTATACATGAAAAATAGAGACGTAGAATGTTAATAACGTTTGTTTTACTTAAAAAGCTTTAACAGTTTTCACATTAAAAATTCGGAGGCTCTACTTTCCAGCGTGCCATCGTACGTCTTTATAAAGTAGTCCATGGTGAAATTTGAGTCCAGTTACTTGGGAATCTATTCCAAAAGTTCACGTTTCAAATACATTTGTACTAACTTGGACAACATTGCATAATAAAGTCAATGGATTCTCCTAACCACATATTCGCTGCTATCTCGCAAGTGACTTTTTGTCAGCCCATGATTACTCGATCGTTTTGGCTTCTATTGTCGTATACTTTCATCCATCCGTTTTCGCTGTTAATTATGATACACCCTGTGTACACAGCCTGTCCAATACTGCAGCACGGCGTCCAGCGCTACTGGGTGCAATAAACCACACCCCTCGCAAGATGGCACGTTATAGGACTTGTTCGTTGTGGGTACACAATTATTTTTACGTCTGGCAGATCCCCAACTTGCACTTAACACTTCTGTATAGTATATGTGTGCCACAAAAATGATGTACAATGTGGTTATAATTAAACTTTCGCTGCTTGCCAGTGTAGCCAGCGCAG
Organism: Schistocerca nitens; assembly: GCF_023898315.1. NCBI lineage: Eukaryota > Metazoa > Arthropoda > Insecta > Orthoptera > Acrididae > Schistocerca > Schistocerca nitens. Next base: position 712,486,688 of record NC_064616.1, read on the forward strand.
ACGGGAAACTATTTACCGTATGGGTGTCCTAATTCATAGGAATGATGTTCAGACTGTGTGCTACAGGATTTGTGTTCTTACAAGGGAACCTCCCCATCGCACCCCCCTCAGATTTTGTTATAAATTGCCACAGTGGACAGGCCTTGAAAAACTGGACACACTTCAGTCGAGAAAACAGGAAGAAGTTGTATGGAACTATGAAAAAAAAATAAGCAAAATATACGAACTGACTAGTCCATGCGCAAGATAGGCAACATTAAGGACATTGTGAGCTCCGGAGCACCGTGGTCCCGTGGTTAGCGTGAGCAGCTGCGGAATGATTGGTCCCTGGTTCAAGTCTTCCCTCGAGTAAATCTTTTACTTTCTTTATTTTCGCAAAGTTATGACCCGTCCGTTCGTTCATTGACGTCTCTGTTCACTGTAACAAGTTTAGTGTCTGTGTTCTGCGACCGCAACGCAAAACCGTGCGATTAGTAGACGAAAGGACGTGCTTCTCCAATGGGCACCGAAAAAATTTGCTCGCTAGGTCATAGGTCAACCTATTCCTCCACAGGAAAACCCGTCTGATATATTCTATACGACACTGGTGACGGCATGTGCGTCACATTACAGGAATATGTTGTCGACCCATCTAACTTGTACACTTGGCGAACGGGTAAAAAGATTCTTCTACCTTGCCCGATTTAGGTTTTCTTGTGGATGTGACAATCACTCCCAAAAAGTGATGAAAACATAAGAGTTTGTCACATAAACTGCAACAAATGAATGCAACAGTTTCACAGTCGCACAGTTTTCCCTGTGCTCTGTCAAAACATATGTTTTTAACGTTTTCAAATTTTTCCGTGTGTAGACCGTCAAATCCTGCATGTGTCCAAGCAAATCTGAACATGTCCTGGAATTCTGGAGAGCGAAATTGATTATGTTTGAGTGCCTGAACTTTGATAATTGTATGAAAATAAAAAACTTTTCACTCGAGGGAGGCTTGAACCAAAGACCTTGCGTCCCGCAGCTGCTCACGCTAACCACGGGACCACGGCGCTCCTGAGTCTATAGAATCCTTGATGTTGCCTATCTTGCACAAGGACTACTCAGTTTGTATATTTTGCTTATTTTTTTCATAGTTCCACACAACTTCTTCCTGTTTTGTCGATTGATCTGTGTTCAGTTTTTCAAGGCCTATCCACTGTGCCAACTTGTAACTAAATCTGAGGGGGGTGCGATGGGGAGGTTCCCTTGTTAGTAATGTTAGTGTCATGAATTTCCGTTAGGCGCCGGTATTGGTACGGAAACAGAAGCAACAGTCTGCATTATAGTTTCAGACAGTCAACATGGTTCTGCACGAGGTGTAGCGGGGCTTTACTCCCAAAACAATTTTATCAAAACAACAGCAATAGTGCTGCTGCTCTTTCAAAAAACACGAAGTTCTCTTTCCGCAGCGGAATTGAAGAACATGATTTGGAAGTTCGGTTTAACTGGCAATTTGGAAATGCTCCTGGGAGAGGCCGACAGTCAATTGCGCCATAAATTGTTGAAGATGTCACGGTTGCCATAGGTGAGAGTGCTGGACACAATGGAGATTTTCAAGCAGTTCACGAGCTGTATCACTACAGCTGAATGTTATATGATTCACCGTTCGAAAAGTCCTGCGAACAGTTGTGAAATGGCATCTGCACAAACTTCACATTACTCACCAATTTAGTCACGTGACACAGACATTAGAGTAGAGTTGCTCTTACGTTTCTTTCAGGGGTTGAAGCTGACGACGTGTGCCCGTGGAACATTTTGTGAAGTGATGAAGCACACTTTACGCTCACTAGGCCAGTGAACACACAATTGTCGGATATGGGTCATCTCCAACAAACGTTCATCAAGGTTCCCTGCATAGTGAATGCATCACTGTGTGGTGTGGCTTCATCACACAGTTCGTGGTTCGTCCATTTTTCTTTTAGGGACTCGGACTAACAAATATGGAGAAAACCTAATCACAGGCGCCGGCCGGTGTGGCCGAGCGGTTCTAGGCGCTTCAGTCTGCAACCGCGTGACCGCTACGGTCGCAGGTTTGAATCCTGCCTCGAGCATGGATGTGTGTGATGTCCTTAGGTTAGTTAGGTTTAAGTAGTTCTAAGTTCTAGGAGACCGATGACTTCAGACGTTAAGTCCCATAGTGCTCAGAGCCATTTGAACCATTTAATTGTTGTTAAGTTATTTCACAGAAGTATCTTTAATTGGAGCCACCGTAGACAACAGGCCCATTATACCAATATACTCAGAAAACACCCTTGAACTGTCTCCGAAATTTTATCAATAACGTTCGGGTTGACACTGCATTTTTGTAATCACAAGCCGATCATTCCAAACTGCGTGGCCATCAAGATCACCAGATTGAAACCGTCTGATTTCTGGCTGTGGGGTTACCTGAAGGACAGCGTTTATCAACGGGACAGTAACAAACATTAGAGGTTGAAGATGAGCATAGCGAGGCAGGTAAACAACATTCCACCCGAGATGTTTCGGGCAGCAATAGAGTAATCCCCAGTGCAGTTTTGGGATGTCGTGGACGCAGATAGTCGTCGCATTGAGCAACTTTTGTAACCTGTAACTTAAATATGGTACCCAATTAATAGATGTTTCCCCCTCATATCGAAATTACTTTGTGTTTCTTTAATGGGTTTATTAGTTACTTCTCTTACGTATGTCCTTAAAAATGTTTCCAGAAAGTTTCATTGCCCTACGATCACTCGTTTTTCACGAGCGTCCTCACAATTTGCGGAAGTTGAATCATAACCACCCTGTACTGCACTACTGTGCTTGCTGACTTTTAATACACCATTATCATACTGCTAGCTGCTATTTTTATTTTGCGCTCACAACCTTTCACGGACATTATAAGACGAAGTTGCATTTGATGATAATGCTCCGGGAGCGCGAACACCATTGTTCAGAATTTTCTCATCTAAGTAAGTTTATTACTTTTGAATACATTATGGGAGTGACAGTGATCAGTGTGTTACAAATATTTACTATCAAAAACAGTCTTGATCACAATTTATTTATTCTGGTGACTGGTTTCGACCACTACTGTGGTCCTCTTCAGACCAATGAGTAAGAACCTCCTTCTGCTGGAGAATCTAGTGTAGTAGTGATTCTCCAGCAGGAGGTTCTTACTCATTGGTCTGAAGAGGACCACAGTAGTGGTCGAAACCAGTCACCGGAATAAATAAATTGTGATGAAATGGAAATGGCTCTGAGCACTATGGGACTCAACATCTTAGGTCATAAGTCCCCTAGAACTTAGAACTACTTAAACCTAACTAACCCAAGGACATCACACACACCCACGCCCGAGGCAGGATTCGAACCTGCGACCGTAGCAGTCCCGCGGTTCCGGACTGCAGCGCCAGAACCGCTAGACCACCGCGGCCGGCAAATAAATTGTGATCAAGACTGTTTTTGATAGTAAATATTTAAAAAAAGAAAGTAAGTTTACATCTGACATTAGCGATGAAATATTTTACTAATAATCATAAAAGTTTCAGTTTTCCACAGGAATGTACGCAGTCAGAAGCATATTCCTACGAGGAAATCTGTACACAAACGACCTTTACAAAAAACATATTGTCATCGTTCTCCGCATGTTGGTACTCAGCGAGGTAGTTGGAGTTCCCTAGCAGCTCTCGTGTTCTTGTTGGACTGTTTCCTCGTTGTTCAAATACGCGCGCGTACGAGCAAGATGCGCTGCAGTCGGATTAGCACTCCAGTGGTGGCTGTTTACGATGTGTGCGGCTGTGTGTACTTTGCACAGCACTGCTGCCTTCGGTACATCTCATACTGGCCATGTTTATCTGCACAGCCTCTCAGCTTTCATCGAACATTCTTGATACTAGTACACCAATATACAGTTACCATCCCTAGCTCTCTCTTTCTCTCTCTCTCTCTCTCTCTCTCTCTCTCTCTCTCACACACACACACACACACACACATACACACGGTACACCCGCGCTAGTGCTTAATACAATCTTAACACGTATTAGCAAGAAAACTAAAACCTTCCTGGTGGATTGCCCTTGAATTAAAAAGCTGTATAATAAATGGTACATTCTGAAGTCTTTTAAGCGTAGCAGCACGGTAAGGGAAGTCGGTAGATAACTCGCCATATCGGTCACTTGTTGTAGTAGTTGACGCGTGATATTGTAGCTGATTTGATAGAAAAACCAGATGTGATGTCTTTCCTCTTAATCACCGCAATATGAAACTTTACTAATGCGTTGTAGGTATTTCCTGTCACAGCCGTGGACGGAGGTGTGGCGCGTTACAGTTAATTAGTCACTATTCTTCGGTTTACCTCGGTGTAATTTTTGCAATGACATTTGAGGGATTATTGGAATTCTGTGCGCTACTTCACTCTGATTATCAGTTTAAGATTTTTAAGAGTTCTCCCGCCGTTAATTGTATTTTTTTTTTCTCATCACCATATGCGGTTTCTTTAGTATCACATTCGCGATGTTTTACACTACTAGATAGTGATTCGTCGAGCGGCAGATGTGTTAGTCACTCAGACGCTGACTATGAAACGTAGATGAATGGTTCAAATGGCCCTGATCACTATAGGACTTAGCTTATGAGGTTATCAGTCCTCTAGAACTTAGAACTACTGAAACCTAACTAACCTAAGGACATTACACACATCCATGCCCGAGGCACGATTCGAACCTACGACCGTAGCGGTCACGCGGTTGCATAGTGTAGCGCCATCCCGGCCGGCAATCTATTGTGCAGTTTCTGAGAAATTACTGTATTTAGAAGTTTTCTGTATTGAATATAGAACTTTTTGGGGTCATATGTGGACGTTTGTGGAATCATACGTAAGTGAATACACATGATACAAAGCTGGCCGCAAAAATTATTTCAGTTTTAGTCTTTACCTAATATCAGGGAGTATACAACGAGCTTTTATAGCTATTCGAGGTTTTACTACTGACGCTGATATCAAAGAAAGTCCAAAATAGGAACACTTTGGCCTACTGATTTGATGGAATTACATTTTTCTTGAGATATATGAGTCTCACCTTCGTCTTTGATAATGACAGAAGCTGGAAAATTAATTAATATTTGTGCCACAGCTGGAACTTGAACCCAGGTCTCTTGCTTACGAGGCAGAGGTGCTGCCCATTACATCACCATGGCAATATGGCTAATACAGCTGTTCGGACTACCCTACACCAGCGCCCTCCCTAACACAAACTTCGGTTCACGCCTTCAGTCTATTTTCCCCTTCTTAATTCAGATTCTATCATTATCGGAGATTGCCGGCCGCGGTGGTCTCGCGGTTCTAGGCGCGCAGTCCGGAACCGTGCGACTGCTACGGTCGCAGGTTCGAATCCTGCCTCGGGCATGGATGTGTGTGATGTCCTTAGGTTAGTTAGGTTTAAGTAGTTCTAAGTTCTAGGGGACTGATAACCACAGCAGTTGAGTCCCATAGTGCTCAGAGCCATTTAGCCATTATCGGAGATTAAGTTGAGACTCAGACGTCTCAAGGAAAATGTAATTCCATCAGATTAATAGATGACCTACGCCTGAGGTACAGACAGGATTTCCCCATCACATACATTAAATGTTTCCTGGGCTTTCTTAAAGTCGGGATATAGAAAATGGAATCATAATAAATAAACGATTCCTAAGCTGAATGTATATGATGGTGGGATGTTAGTAACTTTCATGTTTGACTGTATGTGAATTTGTTTGCGATGTCCTTTTGACATTAACGAGATAAAGCAACATAAAACCAATCTCGAACAATGTACAAAGTGCCAGAACAATTAGGTTTCTCATTTGGCGTGCGGCAGATAACATTCAAACACACTGTTCCCATGGAAACCTTTCATCCCAGACGATTTGACTGGATGAAACATACCATAGATAGTGTGAACTATTTTCGACGTTTCCTAGATAAAGAGTTATTAATACGTCAGATATGTAGTTGTTCAGGCAAACATGTGTGCAGTGTCTGGTGCTATTGTGTAGAGGTAGCTGACATTTCTTTTCTTTTCTGTATTTCATTAATTTCCAAGATAAGCAAGAAACTATAATTTTCCACATGACAATAGTACACTAATATGCCATCGACGTAGGATCAACGCTTTTATTCAGCATTTTCTGAATCCATGTAATCAAATCCGGTCAAATTCTTCTCTGAAATAAAAACAGTATCACAAACTCAATTCCTTGACTCGTATCACAATTCATAGTTCATTCACTCGCTCGCAGATGTTCTAGTGACGAGTTTCTCGATATGTTACTTTTTATATCAGAGGACAGCGACTGCAGTGAGACGGAGGAGAAAATGGAAACCGACAGGTCGGGGGCGCGGCCAGTCCGTCAACATCACGACCAGTGTTTCCGACATGACGTTAGCCACGCCCCCACGCGTCATACGGCAGATAAACGGCGCAGTGCTGACCGGCCACATCCAGGCAGCATCATAAAACGTACAGTTTGTCTGTGAACTGAAGAACGAACAGCGCTTGTCGTTGGAGAAGTGGTCTTAACGGAAGAACGCTAACTGCCGCACAGGATAACTAAGGACCTGATTCCCTTCTAGCAGTGGAGTAAAGAGTGCTTTGATTTACGTATATTCTGTCAGTGTACGTTTCTTGCTTTAGTAACATTAATTATTGTTTCCTGTATTCTACATAGCGTTAGCGTATTCTGTGAAAAATAAACACTCTCCAATCGTGTCCGATTACTGCGTTGCCACTGACTGAAAAGGCGGTCTGCGGTAGAGCTAATACAGTCTTGCGAAGATGCCTGTCGTCGCTCCGGGGCCAACGAGATATACGGGTCCTGCAACGAACTTGTGACGTCACACTAGTCGGGTTGTCCACCATAGTTCGCGAAGGCTCAGCTCCGTGTAGGGCCCACGGAAAATCAATACTTAATTGAAAAGGTTCTCACCAAATTTCTTAATTTAGTCGTGTGCAATCGAGAACTTGCATGCATTTAAAGAAGCAGTCAAGAATTATTAAACTCGCCACACATAGTTACTCACTCCTTGTTATAGACGTCTGCTGGCATTCGTAAGACCTACAGTGTCACGCGTTGTGACGTACGAGCCACAGCCTGTCTTTCTCGTGGGCCTCGTCGTCGCTCTTTGGGACGTAGACGGGTAGAGACAGTGGGGACTCGCCTGCTCGCTCTTACTTTCAGATAGATTATACCGGCACTAACTCTCGTTTCCGTCTCCCTCAAAAAAAAAAAAAAATGGTTCAAATGGCTCTGAGCACTATGGGACTCAACTGCTGTGGTCATAAGTCCCCTAGAACTTAGAACTACTTAAACCTAACCAATCTAAGGACATCACACACATCCATGCCCGAGGCAGGATTCGAACCTGCGACCGTAGTGGTCGTGCGGTTCCAGACTGTAGCGCCTTTAACCGCTCGGCCACTCCGGCCGGCTCCGTCTCCCTCATTTTCGCCTCATCATGTACAGGGTGATTCAAAATTCCTGTTACAGGCTTCTAGAAGTTGTAGAACGGACGTAGTAGATGAGATTTTGATAAGGAACCAATATCCGGAAATGTATCGTTTGGATGTAAAATCGGATTGAGTATCAGACCAGTTTCAAATCTCCTGCTTCTAGATACGCAGACAACGGATACAATAAGCTGTGACTTGTGTACTGTAGGAGCACGGCGCATGGGCAGTGTTAAGAGTACTTCTCCTCAGGATGTCTTCTACGTGACGGAGAAAAAAAATGGTTCAAATGGCTCTGAGCACTATGGGACTTAACAGCTATGGTCATCAGTCCCCTAGAACTTAGAACTACTTAAACCTAACTAACCTAAGGACATCACACAACAACCAGCCATCACGAGGCAGAGAAAATCCCTGACCCCGCCGGGAATCGAACCCGGGAACCCGGACGTGGGAAGCGAGAACGCTACCGCACGACCACGAGATGCGGGCACTCGACGGAGAGAGTCCTCTTCTAAGTCTGGAGTACAGCGCGCCCGTGGAGCACTGCAATTGACCCTCCAATATTTTCGAAGATACCAATGTATCGCAGCCGTTGTTGTAATCAAACGAAGGTGTTATGTGCTGTCATAATCACAACAGGGACTGACGACGGTGCCCCCATCCCAGTTTGTGTGTTTAATCTGAAGTGAGAGGTTTGAACGTGATCCGATCTTCAGACTCATTTTATATCCAAACAGTACATTTCCGCACATGAGTTCATCTACTAAGTCATCGCTAAAACCCTTACAAGACTCTATAATTATCCAATTCATGTTACAAACACATTTAAACATTACTTTGTGTACGCGAATCGTTGGCACCTGTAACATATTTGAGGAATTTTATTGTATGTGCAACAGCTGCTCTTGATTTCTATTCGTTATTCAGCAACCAACCAATTCATTTGGGCCTATACCGAGGTGACAGAAGTCATGGGATACGTACCTACACAGATGGCGATAATATCGCGTAGGCAAGACAAAAAAGGACAGTGCATTGGAGGATCTGTCATTTGTACTCAGGTGGTTCGTGTGAAAAGGTTTCCGACGTGATTATGGCTGCACGAAGGGAATTAACAGACTTTGAACGCAGAATGGTAGTTTGATCTAGACGCATGGGATATTCCTTTTCGAAAATCGTTAGGGAATTCAATATTCCAAGATGCACAGTGACAAGAGTGTTTCGAGAATGCCAAATTTCAGGCATTACCTCTCACCACGGACAACACTGAGGCCGACGGTCTTCACTTAACAACCGAGAGCAGTGGCGTGTGCGTAGAGCTGTCAGTGCTAACAGACAAGCAGCACTGCGTGAAATAAGCGCGGAAATCAATGTGGGCCGTACGACGAATGTATCAGTTAGGACAGTGCCCCGAAATGTGGCGTTAATGTTCTATGGCAATAAACGACCGACGCGAGTGGCTTTTTTAACAGCACGATATCGCTGCAGCCCCTCTTCTGGGCTCGTGACCATATTGATTGGATCCAAGACGACTGTAAAACCGTGACCTGGTCAGATGAGTCCCGATTTCGGTTGGTAAGAGCTGTTGGTAGGGTTCGAGTGTGGCACGGACCTCAAGTCATCAACAAGGCACTGTGCAAGTTGGAGGTGGCTCCATAATGGTGTGGTCAGTGTTTATATGGAATAGACTAGGTCCTCTGGTCCAACTAAACCTATCATTGACTGGAAATGGTTATGTTCGGCTCTTTGAGACCATTTGCAGCGATCAGTGTACTTCACATTCCCAAACAACGGTGGAATTTTTACGGATGACACCGCGCCCTGTCACCGGGCCACAATTGTTCGTGATTGGTTTGAAGAACATTCTGATCAATTCGAGCGAATGATTTGGCCACCCAGATCACCCGCTACGAATTCCATCGAACTTTTATGGTACATAATCGAGAGGTCAGTTCGTGCGCAAAATCCTGCACCGGCAACACTTATGGACGCCTATAGAAGCAGCATAATTAAATATTTTTGCAGGGGACTTCCAACGACTTGTTGATTCCATGACATGTCGAGTTGCTGCACTACGCCAGGCAAAAGGAGATCCGACACGATGTTAGGGAGTATTCCACGAGTTTTATCACCTCGTTGTATACTGGACCATCGTCAGGCTATACAGAGTGGTCAGAAACAATGTGAAAAGCTTGTAAAGGGTTGAAAGGTAGGTTGTGCTGAGAAATAATCGTTAATGAAAAACACTCGATACGTTGCACCATTTTCGATCTAATTAACATTAAAGTTAGCCGACCAGGCCGTAGCGCGCGCAAATTCAAGCGGCTCGGGAGATACAATTAGTGTCAGTTGTTCTTATAGCGTAGGTGATAGAGCAAGAGACTGCTCAGCCTTTGGCTCTGGTTTGATGCTCACTACCTACCCATCACCAATTTTTGTATCGCTCTCTTGTTCGGTTTTAGGAAACCAAACGTAGAACACGTTTGGCGATTCCCTCTCTGGCGGGCTGCTTGAATTAGAGCGTGCAACTGTCCGATTAGCTAACTTCATTACTAATTAATTCGAAAACGGCTCAACGTATCGAATTTTTTCTCTTAACAACTGTCTATCAGCACAATGTACTCTGTAACACCGTTACAAGGTTTTCATACTGTTGCTGACCACCCTATACATCGTGAACAATGACGGCCCAATAACGGTCCCTGTTTTTTGCCAAAGAAATAATTGTACAATTGTACATGAGAAGAAAACGTGTTACTTAATTCTGCAACAAACAGTCGTCGGCGATATAGGCCTATCTATAGTTGTGAGAATCTGTCCGATGAGTCTTCTCGAAAACGGGAATAATCAGTGTCTTTTCCAATAGCTTGATACCCTCCGTTATTCCAGTGGGCTACTGTAAACTGCTGCCGGAAGAGGAGCAAGTTCTTTCGCATCATGTGCAGGTGCCTTTTGCTCTGCTCAGCGATTTTGAATGATTTTCTATTCACTTATATCAATACCTGCCATGTCAGCGTTCGTGCGGTGGTTGAGGGGAGGAACAGTAATACGATCTACCGCAGTGAAACAGTTTCGGAAAACAGTTTTCAGTAATTTGGAATTCCGGCTGTAATTTTCCGTTTCGGACCCGAATTATCTCTCAGCAACTAAGTAGATAATATTTTTCGTTCACTGATTTTACGTAAGATCAAAACTCTCAGGACTTTTTGTCATGTCGGTCGGCGAAACTGGCGCTCTTCATGGCAAAATAAGTAAATCATCCTTTGTAAATGAGAATACAATTTTGCCAGATCCACGGTAGTAGGAGGAAAAACGAAAAACACTACCTCATGAAATTTTAACCCCTTTCAGTTGAGCTCCGTTGACTACAAGGTCCTCCAATGCGCCAGTGCCTGTGTGCGACCAGGCAGGTTGGTTGTCTCCGTGCACACCCTCTGTTAGTAATGTAATAGGTGTTTTTCGCATTTGTGATAGAGAGATCGTTCCGTTTTCTGAATCGTATTGAAAGTAACGTTGCTCTTTTTGCTGTCTGCCGTATACTCACTCACCTCGTTGGATTAGGCAAGTATATGAAATAAACCCCCGTTTACTGTTTTCATAGAAATAACCTAAGAGGGCCTGATGGACCTTTTACTATATGTATCAGCGGCACTGCGCTCAGACGTAAGGAAGCGAGCTGACAAGGTGGCGTACTGGCGTGTCTACACCACCGTGCCTCATCCGTCGTTTCTGGCAGCGACTATGTTTACTTCTTGTTTCGTCGCGAGGTACCAACCTAGCCTTGGCACCTCGCTCTCCGGCTGACACCGCAGAAATGATCGTCTTTGTAATGCGCATTCTTGAATTCATGTTACTTCTGTTTGAAATTTATACCATAGTAGCTGATGGGCACGAGTCGCGGACTCTCGTGAGTTGTCAGTTTTGGAAGACAGACAATAAAATATTCTCTAGGCCCCGTATTGGACGGGATACTTAACCCTCTGCCCTTGAGGTGAGCGGCCAACTTTTCTTAGCTAACTTTGGATCTTACGTTTATCGTTTCTTCAGATGAGGCCTGGCAGCCTGTCTGGGAATGTGAACTCACACAACATTTTGATGTACAAGAGTCAATCAGGCATAAGTATTACTGTAAACATTTTCCAGGCCAGTTTTATTTTACCCATGGAGTAGAAATACGGAAAACAGCGTGTTCGAGTGTTTACTATTTACATTCACTGCCACCGACAAGTAGAGAATAGCCCCGTTCACGACCACTGAACACGCGCTACTGACTTTGGATGTTCTACTTTACTTTAAGAATGTTGTGACCAGACGACGTAATACTACTTTTTCTATTATCCCATGTAATCTCCCACAATATCTAGTTACATTTCTAATCGTTTCATCTCTGTATATCCCATTGTACAATTTTAACACTCGTACAATGCTGTGCTCCAGATGTTAGTTATCATGGATCTTTTTCCGGTCTCAAACTTTAATTTTTTTATGTTAGCCGTTACTTTCTTTTTTTATATAAAATGCGCTTTTGCCCTGTGACTTCCTACCATGTCTTTCTTGCATCTTTTTTTCTTTATTTACTCTCCTTCCTAGATAGAATTATCCATACATCATTCATGTTCCGCTGCGTGCACAAGTGTTTTACTCTGCCTTTTGCGTTTTTGCATTTTGTAGCCCTCAGTTAGCAGTCAACCCGTATCATTAAGCACCGTGCTCAGCCCCTGTTCACTTTCGGCGACTACGTCTGTGTCGTCCGTGTACTGTATCGTACTGATTTTCTGTCCGTTTTCGAGATGGCACTTTACCCCGTCTTTGTCTCTTCCAATAAATTAGTCTATTGGCTAGCGTTGCTGACTCTGGATCACGAGGTCTCGGGTTCGATTCCCGGCCGGGTGGGGGATTTTCTCTGCCCGGGAACCGGGTGTTTGTGTTGTCCTCATCATTTCATCATCATTCGTGACAGTGGCTAGATTGGACTGCGTAAAAGTTGGAGTGTGTCAAAATTTGGACTTTGTACGGGCGCTGATAGCCGCGCAGTTGTGCGCCCCACAAACCAAACATCATCATCATCAAAGAAATTAAGTGTCACTAGCAGCATAAAGGAATAGCTCCTTACACATTTACTGATTTTGACCGTTTGTATGTTTCTGTGAGATCTGACTACTCCGGCCCGCGCCCCACAAAGAGAAATAGCTTACCCGTCTGTTCCTATGCCGACGGCCTTGCTGCAGTGATAACACCGGTTCCCTTCAGATCACCGAAGTTAAGCGCTGTCGGGCTGGGCTAGCACTTGGATGGGTGACCATCCGGTCTGCCGAGCGCTGTTGGCAAGCCGGGTGCCACTCAGCCCTTGTGAGGCACACTGAGGAGCTACATGATTGAGAAGTAGCGGCTCCGGTCTCGGAAACTGACATACGGCTGGGAGAGCGGTGTGCTGACCACATGCCCCTCCGTATCCGCATCCAGTGACGCCTGTGGTCCGAGGATGACACGGCGGCCGGTCGGTACCGTTGGGCCTTCATGGCCTGTTCGGACGGAGTTTAGTTTTAGTCTATTCCTATAGCTTTTCATACAATACCTTGTATTTCACATTAAAAAAAAAGCCTTCTCAGGATCTAGCAATCCTGTGTACACTATCAGATTAAAAGTTACCTCACTCGCGTATGTAACGCGGAATTAACCACTACATGTTACGAGAGGCGGACCCACCAGTGTAAAATCAGGCGGGGAGTTTTGTGTTGCCAGTAGAGAAGCAGTAACAGCAGGATGGCTCGGTCAGGGGAGTTCAGTAGCTTAGGACACGGACTAACAGTTGCATGTCACGTGAGTAACGAACCCACCAGAGAAATTTCAACCCATCTCAAGCTGCCCGGGTTGACTATTAGTGATACGGTTTGTTGTAACGGCGACCGGAACGGTCGCGGGGTAGTAGTGACGGAAACGCGGCGGGACCCCCGAACAACACAACGGGGAGAACGGACACGACCAACGGCGGACGTTACGGCACAACAAGAACAGACAAGAGTACGAACCAAAACATGACAACCACGTCCACTGGAATAGAAACACGAAGTCAATACGATGTCTGAGACGATATGTACTGAGACGCAACGGGATGTTAGACTGCTAGCGGAGCTTTTTTTTTTACTTTATTGTCATTTTAAAACCTATACAATAGGCAGGCTGGCAGCAGCACACTACGCTGCTCTTCAGCCAAAGAAGACATAAGCAGCAAAAACATGAGAAAAACATAAAAGTTACAAAATGGTGGGCGATAAAACAGGAGACACAGAGAGACAAACACGGAGCCGTTCACACTCGACGATAAAAACCACACTGCAAACTGTTGAGACGACGCACAAACACCGAAGAAGACGATGGCACTGGTGAACAATGGAGTGTGACGGTGAACACTGAACACTAAACACGACGGCACACACGAGACACTGATGGCGGCGATCTCCGGCGCGCGAAAGTCCACGTTGCGTGTGCGAGTCCGGGGACCTGCCAAGAGGGGAACAGGGGTGAGGTGGGGGAGAGGGGAGAAAAGGATGCCAATGGCGGAGGGGACGGGGGCAGGAAGGAGAGGGACAGGGGAGGGGAGGCCCGGGGGAGGAGGGGAGAGAAAAGGAGGAGGGAGGGAAAAAAGGGAGAGAAGGGAGGGAGGGTGCCCTGAGGAGCAAGCACAGGAGGAGGGCGGGAGCATCAAAGTTGGTAGGAGGGGTAGATGGAGGGGAGGAGGGCATCATCAGGGAGGGGGAGCTGGCGGAAGCCACCTTGGGAGAGGGTGAGGAGGGTGGAGAGATGGAGACCGGGTGGGACATGGGAGTACAGGCGCGGCAGCGGGCGGGGGTGGGAGATGATCGGGGAGACGAGTGGGTGAGGAGGATCGAGTTTACGGGAGGTGTATAGGATTCGTATCCTTTCGAGGAAGAGGAGGAGGTGGGGGAAGGGGATAAGATCATACAGGATCCGCGTGGGGGAGGGGAGACGGATGCGATAGGCAAGGTGGAGAGCATGGCGTTCGAGGATTTGGAGGGATTTATAAAAGGAAGGGGGGGCGGAGATCCAGGCTGGATGGGCGTAACAGAGGATAGGGCGGATGAGGGACTTATAGGTGTGGAGGATGGTGGAGGGGTCCAGACCCCACGTGCGGCCGGATAGGAGCTTGAGGAGACGGAGTCGGGAACGTGCCTTGGCTTGGATTGTCTGGAGATGGGGAGTCCAGGAGAGGCGACGGTCGAGGGTGACGCCAAGGTACTTAAGGGTGGGGGTGAGAGCGATGGGACGGCCATAAACGGTGAGATAGAAATCAAGGAGGCGGAAGGAAGGGGTGGTTTTGCCTACAATGATCGCCTGGGTTTTGGAAGGATTGACCTTGAGCAACCACTGGTTGCACCAAGCGGTGAACCGGTCAAGATGGGATTGGAGAAGGCGTTGGGAGCATTGCAGGGTGGGGGCAAGGGCAAGGAAGGCGGTGTCATCGGCAAACTGGTGAAGGTGGACGGGGGGTGACGGCGGCGGCATGTCCGCCGTGTACAACAAGTACAGAAGGGGGGAGAGGACGGAGCCTTGGGGCACACCGGCGGAGGGGAAAAAGGTGTAGGAATCGGTGTTATGGATGGTGACATGGGAAGGACGGCGGGAGAGGAAGGAACCGATCAGACGAACGTAGTTAATGGGAAGGGCGAAGGTTTGGAGCTTGAAGAGGAGACCGGAATGCCATACGCGGTCATATGCGCGTTCGAGGTCAAGAGAGAGGAAGATTGCGGAGCGACAGGAATTGAGCTGGTCGGAAAGGAGATGAGTGAGGTGAAGGAGGAGATCGTCGGAAGAGAAGGACGGCCGAAAGCCACACTGGGTAATAGGGAGGAGGCGGTGCTGGCGGAGATGCTGGTGGATGCGGCGGGTGAGGATAGATTCCAGGACCTTGCTGAAGACCGAGGTAAGGCTGATGGGATGGTAGGAGGAGACGGCGGACGGCGGTTTGCCAGGTTTGAGGAACATGAGGATACGGGAGGTTTTCCACAGGTCGGGGTAGTAACCGGTGGACAGGACTACATTATAGAGCCTGGCCAGGGTGGAGAGAAAAGAGACAGGAGCTTCACGAAGGTGATGGTAGGTGACACGATCGTGACCAGGAGCGGTGTTGCGTTTGGTGCGGAGTGTAGTAATGAGATCCTGTGTAGTGATGGGGGCATTAAGTTCCGTGTGTGGAATGTTGTCCAAGTACTGGAAACCAGGAGCAAGGGGAGGGACAGAGGTGTCAGTTCGATCGCGGATATCTGGGAAGAGGGAGTAATCGAACTGGGGATCATCAGGGATGGAAAACACATCGGACAGGTAGGAGGCAAAGTGATTAGCCTTACTAAGGGCGTCAGGGAAGGGGTGATCATCGTGGAGAAGAGGATAGTAGGGGGAGGGCTTAGTTCCGGTAAGGCGACGGAAGGCGGTCCAGAACTTGGACGAGTTTATAGGGAGGGTAGCAGTTAAACGGGAGCATGTCTGTCGCCAGTCCCGGCGTTTCTTAGCCGCGAGCAAATTTCGAATGTGTCGCTGTAGTTGCCGGTGGCGTCGTAGGGTGTCCGGGTCACGCGTGTGGAGGAAGGCACGGTAGAGACGACGGGATTCACGGAGGAGGAGGACGGCCTGTGGTGGCAAGGTAGGACGGTGGGGGTGGATGGCAACAGTAGGGACGTGGGCCTCCACGGCCTCAGACAAGGTCTGCTGGAGAAAGGAGGCGGCATGGGAGACATCATCGGGACGGCGGTAGGCGAGAGGGTGGCTGGCGACCTGAGTGGAGAGGGTATCCCGGTAGGCATTCCAGTTGGCACGGGAATAGTCATGGATGTACTTGGGGGGAGGGTCATGACGAGGGTCGGGGCGGGGGCGACGACCGTCTGAAACGGTGAGGAGGACAGGGAGATGGTCACTACCAATAGGCTCCAGGACATCCACCGTAATGCGACCAAGGAGGTTGGGGGAGGAAAGAATAACATCGGGAGTGGAATTGGATTCGGGGCGGGTGTGCTGGGGAATGGGGATGAGGTCGCCTTGAAGGGAGGAGAGGAACCGATGCCACCGCCGTAACTGGGCAGCGGAGCGACTATGGATGTTGAGGTCGGCGGCGATCACATAGGAGGAGAAGGTACGGTCGATGTGGGAGAGGAAGTCGAAAGGAAGAGGGGCGTTGGGGCGGACATAGATGGTGGCACAGGTAATGGTAAGGCCGGGGAAGAAGAGACTAAGGATCAGGTGTTCGGTGGGGTCGGGAAGGAGAGGTTGGAGCCGAACGGGGATCTGGCGGTGGTGGCCAATGGCAACTCCGCCACGCGCAACTGGGAGGGGATTATCGGAGCGGTGGAGGAGATAGGGGGAGGTGTGGATGGAGTGGTGGGGTTGGAGGAAGGTTTCATTGAGGAGGAAGGCATCCACACGGTGGGTAGCAAGGGTGTGCAGGAAGAGGTTCTTGTTGGCGGGAAGGGAGCGGATATTGTTGAAAAGGATACGATGCTGTCGCGCCATGATAAGGATTTAGACGAGGGTGTCAAGGCGGGAGAAGGTGAAATGGGCCTGGTTATTGGAATAGGTGGCGTACATTTTAAGGTGGAATATGGAACGGGCGGCGAGGGAGATCTGTTGGAGGGTGTGGGGGCGCTGAAAGGGATGGACGTTTTGGAGGACAATCGTGAGGAACCTGATGATGTCCTCAGCAGTGGGGGGGGGGGGACGAAGGGAATTGCCAGGAGGGGTGGGGGCGTCCAGGGGACGGAGCTAGCGGAGCGCGAGGCAGGCGCTTAAGTATGATTTCGGGGGCGCCGCTATTGGCCGCTGGGACCACGTGTTCCACTGTGGCGCCCTCACACTAAAGCGGGCCAGGAGGCGCGCGCCGCCACAGCTTACGGCGCGATGGTGCAGAGACCTCTATGGGTCTTCTACGTCCATGACGTCTGGAGCGGATTCAAATTCCGCGGCGCGCGGTACGAGACGGTTGTGAAGTGGAAACGCATAGGAACAACCGCAGCAAAACCAATAACAGGTAGAACTCATGTTTTGACGGACAAGGCCGTCGAGCTCTGCAGAGAATGGTTGTAAAACATGGCACGAAATGAGCGGCGGGCGCGGTTCTAGGCGCGCAGTCCGGAACCGTGCGACTGCTACGGTCGCAGGTTCGAATCCTGCCTCGGGCATGGATGTGTGTGATTTCCTTAGGTTAGTTAAGTTTAAGTAGTTCTAAGTTCTAGGGGACTGATGACCACAGCAGTTGAGTCCCATAGTGCTCAGAGCCATTTGAACCATTTGAGCGGCGGGAACCAATTGTGATTTCCAAAGTGCTACCAGCAGTCCAGCTAGCACAACGACTGTATGAAGGGAGTTAAAAGAAATGGGGTACAATGCCCGAGCAGCTGCTCGTAAGCCTTGTCAAAGCTAATTGACGCTTGAGGTGGTGCAAAGAGCGATGCCACTGGACAGTGGATGCCTGGAAACGAGTGATTTCGAGTTACGAATCACGCTATACCCTATGGCATCCCTATGGAAGAGTTTGGGTTTGGCGAGTGCCCGGAGGACATTATGTGCCACCATCTATAGCGTCAACAGTAAAGTGCGGAAGAGGTGGTGTTACAGTATGGGGGTCATTTTCGTGGTTAGGGTGTGGTCCCTTTATTGTTCTTAAGAAAACTCTAGATGCGGAAGGATTTTAACACATATAGCAGTCTTTTCTACTGCATAGAGTACAGGAACATTTACCTGCCACGGTAGCCGAGAGCGCTAATGCGCTGCGTCCTGGACTCGGGTAGGTGCTGGTGACAGTCCGTCGCCGTTTATTACGGCATGGGTTACGTGTGTGTCATCCACTTCTCGGCCTACCTTTGATGAAAGTGCAGAAGCGTGCTAGACGGCAGTGGTGTATGAAACGACGTCACTGGAGAGTGGATTAGCGTCAAATAGTGTTTTCGGACGAATTCAGGTTCTATTTGTTTGAAAACGATGGCCCAACTTTGGTTCTCCGCAGGCAGGGGGCGTTGCATCTCCGTAACTGCATTCGGACAAGACATACAGAGCCAACTCAAGGCCTTATGGTGTGAGATGCTGTTGGCTACAATCACAAATCGCTATTGGTGTGTGTCCAGGGGACTGTGACCAGCGTGACCTGCGTGAATGACATTCTGCGACCTGTAGCCATTGTTATGTATGAGACGGAACTATGGGCCTCATGGAAAAAGGGTGACCCGGCTGAGTCACGCAATTTGACTCTTAGTCTGATCACGAGGTGTGGCCATTAATTACACGCGTTGATCACGTAGGCTGACGTTAGGATCAATGAACTATATTTGACGGGATGTATCTGGAGCATCTTAGGTGATTAGAAAGTTAGTAGACAGGAATACAATTAAATACTTAGCTTTAATTCAGCATCAGCGGTGAAAGTCGATATTGACTTTGTACAGTAATATTTACAAGTGCAGTTATAGACTGAACTGCGAATACTTCTTTACAATTCTGATTGTTTCACACATGTAATTCTAGTGGAAGGTGACACTCGCAATGTGATCGAAGATCGGTTACGACTGGCTATTGGTCTGTTAACAGATCGGTGTGAGAAGACTAAAATGTCTATTGCACCACAAAAATCGCAATACATGCTCTTAAAAGTTAAATATGGACCCAACAGTCAGAATTAATGGCCAGGCAGTGTCGCGACAGAGATATGCCAATTACCTAGGGGTATATCTAGATGAGAATTGGAGTTTCATTCCGCATATTGAGCAAATAACGACAAAGTCCTTAGCTCTGTTCAATAAGATAATATCAATTGGACAAAGAAGATTTCATTTGCCGTCAAAAGGAATAAATATCTATCACAACAGTATATTGGCACCAATAGTAGGGCACCCATCCAGTGTGTGGGCCCACAGGTTAGCTCTGGTGCGGCCTGCCGCTGCTGTCAGGCGAATACAGAGGAACGTTCTGTTGAGATGCATTGGAGCATTCAACACAAGTCCAACAGATGCACTCTTGGTAATTATGGGTCTGTGTCCACTAGACCTAATAATAAGGCAGCACGCAGCCTTCTATTGGCTGCGCAAACAGGACATCGACATGGTGCAAAATATAATGGGCATTCCTCTGGTAAGCGTTAAAGCCATCCGAGGAAAAGTGCTTGACATTTGGCAGGACGAATGGGATGAGTCCAGTACAGGCCGTAGAGTCCACGGGTTTCTACCCACAGTAAGGGGAAGACTAAAGAACAAGATAATGAAGCCCTCACAGGGCCTAGTTCACTTCCTTACAGGCCACGGTCCCTATCCCACGTACCTGCATAAAATAGGGAGAAGGCCAACACCGGAGTGTGACTGTGGTGCCCACGAAGGATCGCCAGAACACACAGTGTTTGAGTGCCCAATATACGAACAGGCTGTCTCAGTGGAGAGGCAGCTTCTGCAAACAAGAAATGTTAATGAAATAGTGACAAAAAGCGAATTGTTGAGCAATTTCGCAAAATTGGTGAATAAAATCTCAAGGGAGGCCCAGCGAGCCTACCTTGGGAGAGAGTAAATGCGCTTCAGATCTAATGCGCAATTGTAAATATGTAAATACTACGTTTGTTTAAGTCTTTGATTCATAGTAGCTAGTA
This sequence comes from Schistocerca nitens, assembly GCF_023898315.1. Lineage (NCBI taxonomy): Eukaryota > Metazoa > Arthropoda > Insecta > Orthoptera > Acrididae > Schistocerca > Schistocerca nitens. The sequence continues at coordinate 712,506,797 of NC_064616.1, forward strand.
GTTGTAGTTAGATCAGTATGGTGGTGGGGGGAATAAAAGAGTAGTGTAAATGGAGTGGTTTCTCTAGTAGTAGCGGCCCGCCTCCACGTGGCTAAGGACGGGCAACTCTCTGGCAGGATTCCAGAGAGGCTAAGAGGCCGATCATGTACATTTAGCAAAAGCTGCTTAATAAATAGATAGTGTGCATGCATTAATAAACCACTTCTGTAGTACTAATAGCAGAGATAGTTAGTCTTAATACACCCACTCAAAAGTGTTAGAAAGTGCGTTATGTATGTTTCACAAATTTGGGGAAAAAAATTGTTTCACACATATAGATCAATTGTCAATGCATAAACTGCATGTGGCGCCGGGCTAGGTCATAGCTACTGACTTAGCTGAAGGCTGTGCTAATTAGCGTCTGTGCAAATGAGATCTCTGAAGCTATAACAAGTGAACCATTCCTATTCAATTCGGCTGTAGAACTGTCCATTGCGCTGGCTTGTCTCGTAAGACCAGCCGAGTGGCGGTGCTCGGTCTGCTAGCGTCGACAGTGGCAACTCGCGGGTCCGATGTGTACTGACGGACCGCGGCCGATTTGAAGCCTACAACCTAGCCAGCCTTGCGGTGACACCACAGCCATACCCTTTCTGCGCAGTACCCTAGACGCCAGTTTTCAGCAAGACAATGCACGACCACATGTTGCTGCACGAACACGTGCCTTCTTGGTGTCACAGGATGTCAGCCTTTTGCCTTCGCCCGCCAGATCACCAGCATTTAGCTTTAATTCAGCATCAGCGGTGAACGTCGATCTTGACTTTGTACAAGTCGCCAATCGAAAATGTGTGGGATATGGTGAAACGGCGGATGCAACCCTATGACCCAGTGCCAACCACCACAATGGAAATTTGGAACCAGTTGAACGCAGCATGGATGCCTGTACCACAGGACGCCATTCGCGCCTTAGAAGAGTTGATACCATCACGCATGGAACAAGTTGTCAGGGCCCATGGCGGATCCTGTGCCTACTTGGCATCAGGACACATGCTGAACCGAGGTGACTGAAATGTTAATCATTTCTGCAGAACATACTAATGTAGATGTCCTGTGAACATGAACGTCCTATCTCTAGTTGTTCGACGTGTTCTGTTTTTTTCTGAACGTTATTGCATTATTACTTGGAATGCTAAAATTACCTCTAGAGTGTTACTGCTTTCCTAAAACCAAACTGGTTCTCTGGTAATCTAATTTCAGTTTTTTCTCCCGTACTGAACGTGACGAAGGACGTCCTCTTCAGCGTCAATAGAAGGGCTCTAGATGATCTGATTGGCTGCTCAGCATACTAGCCAATAGGAATTGAACGGTTCCCGCGTGGTTGAGTTGTGCGTCAGATATATGAGTTGATATAGTCGCTCTGGAGCCGTCATTTGGTGCACACCTATGCTGAACTGCGCTGATCATATTTGTACCAAAATGAACAAATTCACGTGTTTGAATGAACAAATTCACGCGTTTGATAGGTTGTCGTGTCGTTGACGAAGAGCGACTACAGTATTAAGTATTTTGTAAAAGTTAGAGCCGTGTGAGTGGTTTATTTAAGGAGATATTCGCTTGTGAACATTTCATGTCGTCCATAAATTCCGTGTGGCGTGTTTCTTGCAACTAACGAGACATTAAGCTGAGCACTTCTTTACAAGAAGCCTACTGAACGACTGTATGTGTTACCTCGCAAGTAGTCGTGGGCCAGTTGTAACCTCCCCCTCACTTATCGACCTTAATGACAGTGAAAAATTAAACCGCGTGTACCAATTGGAAATTTGGGAAAAGCAATCGTCACCGAAGTTAATCTGTCGGTAAAGAGGGAGGAAAGGGTTACATCTAAATGAAAGGAAAAATGCAAATGAAACTGGTGGAAATTAATTTTGGAAAGGGGTAAAGTTAATAAAGAAAGTAAATGTGCGGCCGTTACGTCAACAATTAACTAGCGGTAATTACTATAGTAACTGAAAAAGAAAGGTTATTACACATATAATTAGCACTAGAAGCGTGGCAACTGAAGGTTGACACGTGTAGTGTGAAAACTGAAAGTTTGTCGGAAGTAATAAATTTCGCTACACTCTGACTTAATTTAGCAAAAGAATTAATAAAACCGGAAAATCGAAAGTTAATTTAGTGACTGAAGTTAATAGTGAGCTTTCTTTCTGAAGCACATCGAAATTCAGTAAAATACGGTTAGTCTTGGACTACCTCAACAATCATTTCAAAAGCTACTTGAATCTACGCAATTTAGAAATAAGAGATTTAACTTTGAACTTGAATTAAATGATTCTTAACAATTAACAATAGTAAAATTTAGTACGTACCAAGCTGAGCTATAGTCACAGGTAAGCTAAAATATGGTAACAAAACTCGCACTCATAATTTGTGCTTGTGTAATCTAAATATTGTAACCAGCTATGAATACTTTAAATGAACTTTGAAATTAAAGCAGTGAAATAGAATAATATTGCTTTAATGCTGGCGTTTGAATTTCAACGACACTCGGGTTCATTCCGGTAAAGGAAGGGAACCTGCTTGGTAATGCAATTGGGACAATGAGCAACAAAGGTTCATGCTACGTTGCTGTAATTTTGCGAGGCAAATGAAATTATTTTAAAAGCTGAGGTCTGCCATACAGTTCTAAAACTTTACGTGCTTCCAGTCTTCCTTGTTGGTTGATTGAAGGTTTGAAGCCGTCGATCGAGGAGGTGGCGACAGTCACTCATTGTCGGCTGTCGCTGTTGCAGAAGCTGGATGTTGGCGCGCATTCTTCTCGACACGGTCACCAGGCGAAACGGGCTCTTGACGTGCGCCAGCTAATGCTTCCCGTCCGCGACACCGTGTCAGAAACTATCATAGCAAGTCGAGCGCAATTACATGCTGCCCAACCCCGAAAGCGCGGCAACTCGCGGGAACGTCACACAACACACCTCTCCACTGTACCACCCCAGCCAGACCCCCCCTGCTCAGCCCGCGCTCCACGCGGCAGAGTTAACACTACCAAAGATCCTAAACACTTTCGTTCTCCACACGACCTATCGATGTATTCGTTCGATAGTATAGTTTTCCCTAGGCCAGACCCAGCGTATAAATACAAATAATATTCACAAAACAAACCAATTATACATCGACATAAATGCATATATATACAAATAGTAAAACAATTACAATATACAAAGACACAGAAATGTTATATCTTCAGGTAACAAAATAAGGGAAAAAAATTTGCAGTGCAATAGATGGAAATAGGAGGATATGCATTTCCGGCGTTACACAGTGACTATTTAGGACGTTTAAAATATCGGGTCGGAAATACCTTCTGGCTGCTATTGGGCGTGAACTTGTTACAGAGACTGTCAGTAACATTGCATAATTGATGTCGGGATATTAAGTGCAGACTTGATAGCCATTTCCTTATTTTAAAGACAGTAAATCAAGTAATAGGAAATTTCTGACATTTTTTCAAACGACTCATGCAAGAATCCAGAACGCTAGATAGTTTAACTTTCAGCTACTGCCCATGGACTGGAGTTATGTGGCCTTTGCGTGGTATGTATTTAGTCGAATTTTCGTCAACGCTGCTTTTGTCGGCTAAACGAGTACCTACCATCGTAGAGTGAAGGCGCAGACAACATGAAACCTATCCAAGTAGGTGGACTGTTTGTTTAATCTACAGTGCGGTGCCAACCAGCTCCGCCGCAACCATAAGGTCGAATAACTCCAGACGCTTTCTCCCCGCCAGAAATGCTATACGATCATCTCATCTCGTAGTTGTCGGACGAAAATTGTAGGTGATGTTATAATTATAATAGAGACTGACGACGGCGCGCCTTTCTCTGTTTGTGTGCATACTGTGAAGTGTGCGATTTGAAAGTGATCAGATCTTCAAATCTACTTTATACCCAAATGGTACATTTCCTAACACCCTATAAAATATTCATTCACGAACATGTACCGTTCATGCTCCGTCCTTCGGCTTCGCACCCTGTAAGAGTTTCGCTAGTATTTCATCAATACCTGAGCGTTTCTTCTGCCGAGTTCACGCGTATCTTTTGAAATTAAAAAGTACTGAATATATAGTATCGTCTTTCTGGACAGTATCTTCATTTTCAATTAGCCTAATATGCTTTCGAGCAACTTTAAAGTTTCTCCAAGTATCTTTTCCATCTCCTCGCCTTATTTTCTGCTCTCATTAATGAGTTACCTTTTCACTTTTAATCATTTTCTCCTTGGTATGTACTTGCTAAAATGAGTGTTTAATATTCTGTATGTCACATCTATGTTGCCCTGTTTAAATTTTGTAGCAGTCTCGTGACATCTTCCGTAGTCAGACATGTGCGCATGCTACTATTAATGACCTCTCAGTTAATTTAATATCCGCTGCTAATTCCGAATTATGGACGTCGTGACGCTTGGGAACAGTTGATAATTGTTTTGTGTTATACCTAACCCGTCCGTAATATCCTGCCACCTAACCTTCCTTCCGTCATTCCACACTTGCTCAAGTTCAGAAAACTCCTACAAGATTTAAAGACCGACACTATTATGCGTTTCATGATGCTTAAATAAGAGTCCCCGAAATGTCTTTACAGAAATATTTTTTTAAAAATTAAATACACAATTTGTAAATCGGCGATGGGAAAATAACTTTCCATGCGTTTTCTACAGTATTGCTACATTTCAGCCACAGAACTACTGGATATGCCAAAAGGTGGTAGCTGGGGACCACGTGAGCATATTGTGTTAATAAACGTATGTTCGAAAACGCACCGTTTGCGTGGTAGCCTCTGAAATGTAGAGGAGGACGTAGGTAGTTACAACCACACAAGCTATGGATTGAGTAAAGGAGACACTCTACAGTACTGTCAGTGAACACCAGTTTAATTCACTTACAAAAGGTGTTCAATATGACCGCCACCAACTTTGATACGTGTTGTGTTTGGCCTCATAATGTCTTGAAACTTCCTGGTAGATTAAAACTGTGTGCCGGACCGAGGCTCGAACTCAGGACCTTTGCCTTTCGCGGACAAGTGCTCTACCATCTGAGCTAACCAAGCACGACTCACGACCCGCCCTCACAGCTTTAAATTCCGCCAGTACCTCGTCTCCTACCTTCCAAACTTCACAGAAGCTCTCCTGCGAACCTTGCTGAACTAGCATTTCTGGAAGAAAGGATATTGCGGAGGCATGGCTTTGCCACAGCCTGGGGGATGTTTCCAGAATGAAATTTTCACTATGCAGCGGAGTGTGCGCTGATATGAACCTTTGGAAAGACTCCCAGCATTTCACGGATGACTCCGGCTGCTACTTGTATTCGTGGCATGAGATCCTATGGTGACTCCACAGGTGTCAGTTACACCCGGGCTTCAATGTACCCCCAGAGATGAATATCCACTGGTGTCACGTTCGACGTGCGAGGAGCAAGGCTATTGGTCCGGCAAGTCCAATCCATCGGTTGTCAAACATGGCATTCAAGTGGCCACGTACCGTACTGTCGAAGTGTGCTGGAGCACCATCGTGCTGTAACCACATGGCACAACGGAAGGCCGACGGCACCTCGTCCAACAATCCGGGTTGTTGTTGTTGTGGTCTTCAGTCCTGAGACTGGTTTGATGCAGCTCTCCATGCTACTCTATCCTGTGCAAGCTTCTTCATCTCCCAGTACCTACTGCAACCTACATCCTTCTGAATCTGCTTAGTGTATTCATCTCTTGGTCTCCCCCTACGATTTTTACCCTCCACGCTGCCCTCCAATACTAAATTGGTGATCCCTTGATGCCTCAGAACATGTCCTACCAACCGATCCCTTCTTCTGGTCAAGTTGTGCCACAAACTCCTCTTCTCCCCAATCCTATTCAGTACCTCCTCATTAGTTATGTGATCTACCCATCTAATCTTCAGCATTCTTCTGTAGCACCACATTTCGAAAGCTTCTATTCTCTTCTTGTCCAAACTATTTACCGTCCATGTTTCACTTCCATACATGGCTACACTCCATACAAATACTTTCAGAAATGACTTCCTGACACTTAAATCTATATTCGATGTTAACAAATTTCTCTTCTTCCGAAACGCTTTCCTTGCCATTGCCAGTCTACATTTTATATCCTCTCTACTTCTACCATCATCAGTTATTTTGCTCCCCAAATAGCAAAACTCCTTTACTCCTTTAAGTGTCTCATTTCCTAATCTAATACCCTCAACATCACCCGACTTAATTCGACTACATTCCATTATCCTCGTTTTGCTTTTGTTGATGTTCATCTTATATTCTCTCTTCAAGACACCATCCATTCCGTTCAACTGCTCTTCCAAGTCCTTTGCTGTCTCTGACAGAATTACAATGTCATCGGCGAACCTCAAGGTTTTTATTTCTTCTCCATGGATTTTAATACCTATTCCGAATTTTTCTTTTGTTTCCTTTACTGCTTGCTCATTATACAGATTGAATAACATCGGGGAGAGGCTACAACCCTGTCTTACTCCCTTCCCAACCACTGCTTCCCTTTCATGTCCCTCGACTCTTATAACTGCCATCTGGTTTCTGTACAAATTGTAAATAGCCTTTCGCTCCCTGTATTTTACCCCTGCCACCTTTAGAATTTGAAAGAGAGTATTCCAGTCAACATTGTCAAAAGCTTTCTCTAAATCTACAAATGCTAGAAACGTAGGTTTGCCTTTCCTTAATCTTTCTTCTAAGATAAGTCGTAAGGTCAGTATTGCCTCACGTGTTCCAGTATTTCTACGGAATCCAAACTGATCTTCCCCGAGGTCGGCTTCTACTAGTTTTTCCATTCGTTTGTAAAGAATTCGTGTTAGTATTTTGCAGCTGTGGCTTATTAAACTGATTGTTCGGTAATTCTCACATCTGTCAACACCTGCTTTCTTTGGGATTGGAATTATTATATTCTTCTTGAAGTCTGAGGGTATTTCGCCTGTTTCATACATCTTGCTCACCAGATGGTAGAGTTTTGTCAGGACTGGCTCTCCCAAGGCCGTCAGTAGTTCCAATGGAATGTTGTCTACTCCGGGGGCCTTGTTTCGACTCAGGTCTTTCAGTGCTCTGTCAAACTCTTCACGCAGTATCGTATCTCCCATTTCATCTTCATCTACATCCTCTTCCATTTCCATAATATTGTCCTCAAGTACATCGCCCTTGTATAGACCCTCTGTATACTCCTTCCACCTTTCTGCTTTCCCTTCTTTGCTTAGAACTGGGTTTCCATCTGAGCTCTTGATGTTCATACAAGTGGTTCTCTTATCTCCAAAGGTCTCTTTAATTTTCCTGTAGGCAGTATCTATCTTACCCCTAGTGAGATAAGCCTCTACATCCTTACATTTGTCCTCTAGCCATCCCTGCTTAGCCATTTTGCCCTTCCTGTCGATCTCATTTTTGAGACGTTTGTATTCCTTTTTGCCTGCTTCATTTACTGCATTTTTATATTTCCTCCTTTCATCAATTAAATTCAATATTTCTTCTGTTACCCAAGGATTTCTACTAGCCCTCGTCTTTTTACCTACTTGATACTCTGCTGCCTTCACTACTTCATCCCACAAAGCTACCCATTCTTCTTCTACTGTATTTCTTTCCCCCATTCCTGTCAATTGATCCCTTATGCTCTCCCTGAAACTCTGTACAACCTCTGGTTCTTTCAGTTTATCCAGGTCCCATCTCCTTAAATTCCCACCTTTTTGCAGTTTCTTCAGTTTTAATCTACAGGCCATAACCAATAGATTGTGGTCAGACTTCACATCTGCCCCTGGAAATGTCTTACAATTTAAAACCTGGATCCTAAATCTCTGTCTTACCATTATATAATCTATCTGATACCTTTTAGTATCTCCAGGGTTATTCCATGTATACAACCTTCTATCATGATTCTTAAACCAAGTGTTAGCTATGATTAAGTTGTGCTCTGTGCAAAATTCTGCCAGGCGGCTTCCTCTTTCATTTCTTAGCCCCAATCCATATTCACCTACTATGTTTCCTTCTCTCCCTTTTCCTACACTCGAATTCCAGTCACCTATGACTATTAAATTTTCGTCTCCCTTCACTATCTGAATAATTTCTTTTATTTCATCATAAATTTCTTCAATTTCTTCGTCATCTGCAGAGCTAGTTGGCATATAAACTTGTACTACTGTAGTAGGTGTGGGCTTCGTATCTATCTTGGCCACAATAATGCGTTCACTAAGCTGTTTGTAGTAGCTTACCCGCGTTCCTATTTTCCTATTCATTATTAAACCTACTCCTGCATTACCCCTATTTGACTTTGTGTTTATAACCCTGTAGTCACCTGACCAGAAGTCTTGTTCCTCCTGCCACCGAACTTCACTTATTCCCACTATATCTAACTTTAACCTATCCATTTCCCTTTTCAAATTTTCTAACCTACCTGCCCGATTAAGGGACCTGACATTCCACGCTCCGATCCGTAGAACGCCAGTTTTCTTTCTCCTGATAACGACAACCTCTTGAGTAGTCCCCGCCCGGAGATCCGAATGGGGGACTATTTTACCTCCGGAATATTTTACCCAAGAGGACGCCATCATCATTTAATCATACAGTAAAGCTGCATGCCCTCGGGAAAAATTACGGCCGTAGTTTCCCCTTGCTTTCAGCCGTTCGCAGTACCAGCACAGCAAGGCCGTTTTGGTTATTGTTACAAGGCCAGATCAGTCAATCATCCAGACTGTTGCCCTTGCAACTACTGAAAAGGCTGCTGCCCCTCTTCAGGAACCACACGTTTGTCTGGCCTCTCAACAGATACTCCTCCGTTGTGGTTATCTGTATCGCTGAGGCACGCAAGCCTCCCCACCAACGGCAAGATCCATGGTTCATGGGCGGGTGGGGGGGGGGGGGGGGACAATCCGGGTAATGGCCTTATAACATAAGGGAGCATGTCAATTTGCAGCACAAGTATACTCAGACTATACCTCTACCGGAATGTAGGCCTAAAATGTAACATCGGATAATCATATATTGAGACAGGAAACGTTGACATATGTCAAATTTGACACTTATTGTTATTGTAGTGGCCAAACTCTGATCAGCCCTGTTAGATGAGCTACTTGGACTTACTGATTCGTCTTAAAGCACATGTTTTATATTGGCGATCTATGGGTGTGAGCCCAATATGAAACACACAACATAGTAAAGTGTTACAAGTTTCTTATGTTCGTAGTTGCAACGACATTCACGTCTATTTCTCTCGTGGTCGTTCACAACTTTCCCCTGTCGTTCGAAGGCAACGCTATTTTCCGACTACTTCATTGCACTTTCAGTCGTTACTGCGCTGTTCTCACTCACTTGTGCCACTGCGATCGCCGACCGCGAAATTTGATTGTATTCGTCTGGGTATTTTCCGTGTTCGTTTAATTTAGGATTGATACCGTCTATTATGAGGTCTGCATATCTGAAGTTCGTGTTTTCACTTTTTAGTGCACTAAGTATTTTTCGTACCTTAGGCTAGTGTCCACACGTCTTCCCCACGTATACTGATTGCACCAACGTGTTAGCAATCGTGAGTCCAGGCTGCTCTAACGTTCAGAATAATCGGTGGACATCGCGGCCGGCCGCGCACGTCGGCGTCGGTGAAAGAGACGCGAGCAGTGGTGGGTGAACACAGCGCCGCATTCAGGCGCAGGGGACATTCACTGCCGGCCGCGATTTGTTAACAGACTTCACTTCAGGGCGCTGCGATAGAAATTACACCTGCGGCCGGACTCTCTATAGGCAGCTCACACTGGAGCCTTTTCTTCTCTCTCTCCATGTTGTTGTGCTTTTTGTTGCCAGCGGTCGGAAGACTGGTTTGATACATCACTCCACCCTAGTTTTCTCTGTGCACGTCTCTTTCTCTCTACATAACTATTGCACCATACACCCTCAGATTATGCTTCATGTATTTAAGTCTTGGTCTTTCAATAGAATTTTTAACAACAAACTCCTTACTCCCATTCATCGCAAAATTAACTATTCCTTGATACTTCATGATGTGTGCTCTGAGTCAATCCCTTCTTTTAGTCAGATTACGCTAAACGGCGTCCACTGTTTGATACAGCGTCTAAAACGGCTGTATGTTGCTAACTGGTTCTTCGGTGGAACGCTTTCTCTCCATATAACTTGGATTTTTTTGTAGCCCGGAACTTCCTATTGAACAAAACAGTGCTTAACTTTCTCTAGCTTCCACTGAATACCAAGTCGTCTGTAGTCGTAGAGATATTAACTGAACACGCAACGTAAATCACACTACCGTACTTCAGATCAGGGACTGAGCATTACTAACTTCTTCCTAATAGCTTTCTCTTACAGGGTACATCAGGTTATTAACCAAAAGAGGACGGAAGGCATGTTGGTATGCACATTGGGGCAAAGTTTGACGATCTAAGTTAATTGAGTTAAAGAACATTTATTCACAAAATGGAGAGTACTCCGGAATTTCATAAAAATAGAACACATACGAGGGTTGGAAATTAAGTAGTGGGAACTACACTCCTGGAAATTGAAATAAGAACACCGTGAATTCATTGTCCCAGGAAGGGGAAACTTTATTGACACATTCCTGGGGTCAGATACATCACATGATCACACTGACAGAACCACAGGCACATAGACACAGGCAACAGAGCATGCACAATGTCGGCACTAGTACAGTGTATATCCACCTTTCGCAGCAATGCAGGCTGCTATTCTCCCATGGAGACGATCGTAGAGATGCTGGATGTAGTCCTGTGGAACGGCTTGCCATGCCATTTCCACCTGGCGCCTCAGTTGGACCAGCGTTCGTGCTGGACGTGCAGACCGCGTGAGACGACGCTTCATCCAGTTCCAAACATGCTCAATGGGGGACAGATCCGGAGATCTTGCTGGCCAGGGTAGTTGACTTACACCTTCTAGAGCACGTTGGGTGGCACGGGATACATGCGGACGTGCATTGTCCTGTTGGAACAGCAAGTTCCCTTGCCGGTCTAGGAATGGTAGAACGATGGGTTCGATGACGGTTTGGATGTACCGTGCACTATTCAGTGTCCCCTCGACGATCACCAGTGGTGTACAGCCAGTGTAGGAGATCGCTCCCCACACCATGATGCCGGGTGTTGGCCCTGTGTGCCTCGGTCGTATGCAGTCCTGATTGTGGCGCTCACCTGCACGGCGCCAAACACGCATACGACCATCATTGGCACCAAGGCAGAAGCGACTCTCATCGCTGAAGACGACACGTCTCCATTCGTCCCTCCATTCACGCCTGTCGCGACACCACTGGAGGCGGGCTGCACGATGTTGGGGCGTGAGCGGAAGACGGCCTAACGGTGTGCGGGACCGTAGCCCAGCTTCATGGAGACGGTTGCGAATGGTCCTCGCCGATACCCCAGGAGCAACAGTGTCCCTAATTTGCTGGGAAGTGGCGGTGCGGTCCCCTACGGCACTGCGTAGGATCCTACGGTCTTGGCGTGCATCCGTGCGTCGCTGAGGTCCGGTCCCAGGTCGACGGGCACGTGCACCTTCCGCCGACCACTGGCGACAACATCGATGTACTGTGGAGACCTCACGCCCCACGTGTTGAGCAATTCGGTGGTACGTCCTTCCGGCCTCCCGCATGCCCACTATACGCCCTCGCTCAAAGTCCGTCAACTGCACATACGGTTCACGTCCACGCTGTCGCGGCATGCTACCAGTGTTAAAGACTGCGATGGAGCTCCGTATGCCACGGCAAACTGGCTGACACTGACGGCGGCGGTGCACAAATGCTGCGCAGCTAGCGCCATTCGACGGCCAACACCGCGGTTCCTGGTGTGTCCGCTGTGCCGTGCGTGTGATCATTGCTTGTACAGCCCTCTCGCAGTGTCCGGAGCAAGTATGGTGGGTCTGACACACCGGTGTCAATGTGTTCTTTTTTCCATTTCCAGGAGTGTATATATTCACAACCGCTACAAAAGAGTTACATGTTTGCACCTGTTACTATTCTTCAAAGTAATCACTAGCGTTGCGTAGAACCCGTTGCCAGCGATGTGGAAGGCGTAGTATACCGTTAGCAGAGCCTGTTCTGTTGATGCTGCGAATGGAGTGGTCTACTGCCTGTCGAATCTCTGGAACAGTTCTCAAGCGAATTCCACGAAGTGGTTCCTTCATCATCGGAATCAAATAAAAGTCCCGAGGACAAGTCCGGGGAGTATGGTGGATGATACATAGCGGTCGCGTGGTTCCACACTGAAGCGCTCGGCCACGACGGCCGGCGGTACAGTACTTCCCAGTCCCATCGATCAAAACAGAGCAGCCACAGCTTGCGCTGTATGCACCCGCGCATTGTCGTGCAAAATAATGGGTGGGTTGCGCAGAAAGTGTCCCCGCTTCCTTCGCAAAGCTGATCGCAGGTGATACTCCAAAGACGAACAGTAATACTGTGCATTGACGGTCTGCCGTGGGGGAACGTAATGCGTTAGGAGAACACCATCAGAGTCCTACACGAGGATCACCATAACTTTAGACCGCTCCATTCGCACCATCAACAGAACTGGCTCTGCTAACGATATACTACGCCTTCCATATCGCTGTCAACGGGTTCTACACAACGCTGGTGACTACTTTGAAGCCGCCCGCGGTGGTCTAGCGGTTCTAGGCGCTCAGTCTGGAACCGCGCGACTGCTACGGTCGCAGGTTCGAATCCTGCCTCGGGCATGGATGTGTGTGATGTCCTTAGGTTAGTTAGGTTTAAGTAGTTCTAAGTTCTAGGGGACTAATGACCTCAGAAGTTGAGTCCCATAGTGCTCAGAGCCATTTGAACCATTTGAACTACTTTGAAGGAGAGTAACAGGTGCAAAAATGTAACTCCTGTATCGGTTGTGAATAAATAGTTACCACTATTTAAGTTCCAACCCTCGTATATGAGCCTAACGTTAGGGTTTCGCAAGGGTACACTGTATTAATCGTCATTATTCAGCGAGAATTAGATTGGCTCAGGGATGCAACATGGACGCACATGTGCTTACATGCAAAGACTCAGTCACAGAGTAACCGACAGTAATATCACCATTTGTTAGCAGAAGATGAGTCGTCAAAATTGGTTCATGACTCAATTGCAGAACGAAAAACGATACTCACTTGAGATCATGATCCATCAAGTGTATCGTGATCGGATGAATAACAAGTTCGTCCCCATCTGAATCTACTTAAATGACAGCAAAATTATCACTCTTGAGAACCCCATAACATGATTTCAAAATTAAAGAAGCATGTTTGTAGAAAACTGCCGTTGTCGAATGACTCGACACTAGGCGCCGGTCGACCTGAGAGGATTGCCTCATAACGCAGAAGTTACGCCAACTCAAGACGGAGACGCACCCATCCTGTGGTTCTGATCCCTTAAAAAATAGTTCAAATAGCTCTGAGCACTATGGGACTTGACATCGGAGGTCATCAGTCACCTAGAACTTAGAACTACTTAAACCTAACTAACCTAAGGACATCACACACATCCATGCCCGATGCAGGATTCGAACCTGCGAACATAGCAGTCGTGCGGTTCCGAACTGAAGCGCCTAGAACCGCTCGGCCACATCGGCCGGCTCTGATCCCTTCACATGCGATTGTCACGCCTTCAGTCCCTTAGGAAAGGCGTTGACGGATCCGCAATTCCTGTCAGACAAGGATGTGCAGCAGGCAATTATGGACTTCTACATGGTATCTTCAACCTGGTGCGTTGGTGAGATGATTGCCTCAATGCTCACGGCGATTTTGCCTGATTTGCATACCGATTCTGGACTATACGAACTTCGAACGGAAACGTTTTGATCATCCCTTATACATTGCGCAAAATAATTAAAGGGTCAGCTTTTTTAAAACCCAACATTTTCCCCCATTATGACTCAGAATTGTAAACTTTGGCACAAAGGTGTCTACAACTTTCCTCTGTAATGGTGCAAAAGCGTGGCGTTCTGCGACGTCACCCACTTGCTTGGCTACTCTTGAAATTGCAAGGTGTCAACACATGAGGAAGGAACGTCAGAGCTTAGGTTTCATGCGAGGTGTATGGTGGGTTAATAATGTCACATTGGCACCAAATTTCACCACATTCTGCCGAACGCCATTGTGGTCATGTCACGCGATGAGAAGCTCGTCACAGACCCTCTTGTCCTCATTTCACCCGTTCTCTTGACGCCTCTGTGCTGGAGGTCAGAACTGCGACGCCAAGTGTTAAAACCACGCTGTTTCCTTGTGGGTGGCCGAGGAATATATTTCACACACCGCCGCTCAGAATCAACACGGAAAGGCCTCAGGTGGTAGCATAAAGAATGACAATGAATCCTAGGGTAGTTCATTTACACACATTTCGCGGTCGAAAATGACAGTTTACAGCGGTCGAAAACGGCGTTTTGCACCCCGATGTAAAACAGAACAACGTTCTTGACAACCCTTGACAATGCTGACAGCTCCAGGATGATTCAACCGTTACTTGAGGATATAGTGGGGCCGCAACCCCTTTGAACCCTTGCGAGTGTAGTGAGGCCGCAAATTTTGCTCTGGTATACAGCGTGGAACGATTAGGCGCTGTTCAAAACCATTAGATGAAATTTCAACGTGGTCAGAAGCGACAAAGGGTGTATATGATTTTTCAGCCCTCTTTTTTCGCGCTCTCTTGTGGTGTGATCACGGGTTGGGGGAAAGAGTGGAGCGTGGGGGGGGGGGGGGGGCGGGGGGGTGGCATTGACACGAGACTAAGTAAACTTCCAAGTGTCCCTCCAAGATCCCATCTCCCTCAGTTCAGCAACACCCTCGGTACTACTCGTACACCTAATGTACTTGTACAAGGGTAACGAACATTGGCTCATCAGTGTATTAATGTTTCTTCACGGATGAAGCATGCGTTGCATGACTGCTTCTACCACTTTGTGCTAGCTGTCATTTGCGTAATTTTATCTGAGCATCCTCTAAACGATAGAGACGTAGGGAACTGAAGAATATTCATACCACCTGCCTTGAAAGACAGTTTTTGAAGATTTTTATGCAGGTTTTCACGAGAAGTATAGCGTATTTCTTCGAGTTTCTGCAAGTTAAAATGTTTCGCCAGATCTTTTACATCCTCTCATCAGTCACACACTCTCTCTCGCCTGTCTCACAAGCACCTGTGACCTTCTTTAGTAACGATCGATGTTCCCTTTTAGTCTGATCTGACATGGGTCCCACACACGTGAGAAGTATTGATCTTTCGCACATTCAATCGTTTTGTACGCAATCTCTTTCGCAAGCAAACTGCAGTTTCCCAGTCTCCTACCGATTAATCATAATCTATCATTTACTGTTCTGCAACTGAGCCTACTTGGCCGTTTCACTTCACATCTCTGCATAATGTTCATCCAAATGTTTGTGTGAGATGCCCGACTCTAGACGTGAATTGTTAGTCAGGTAGTCAAAGGGCACCATGCCTTTACTTTTTGGAAAGTACACAACTTCCCATTTCTCTACGTTAGAAGGAAGTTTTCAGTCTTCGGACGAGATTGAGATTTTGATCCGTAATCAACACCACGCCACCACGTTGCCGTGTACTCATCAGATCCGGATGAGTGCCTGATGACCTCGTCTTAAGCAGGACGTTAACCCGATCAGGCAAGTATCAGAGGCGTCTCCAGTGGACTGCGGCAGCACTCGTAAATTATTCTCGCGCTATCGTAGGAACTATTACATCCTGTTATCATCTTACGCTCCTTGAACCTCTTCCGTTTATCTCACTTTCCACAATCGTCGACACAACACGAGGTCCACCAGATCTCTTGTTGACGTAGGGACTGTAACTGTATTCTTTTGAGAAATGACACATTCCTGAAGCAATATTTTACATTTTATGGCCAGGTTACCTTACAAGGGAACCTCCCCATCGCACCCCCTCAGATTTAATTACAAGTTGGCACAGTGGATAGGCCTTGAAAAACTGAACACAGATCAATCGAGAAAACAGGAAG
This sequence comes from Schistocerca nitens, assembly GCF_023898315.1. Lineage (NCBI taxonomy): Eukaryota > Metazoa > Arthropoda > Insecta > Orthoptera > Acrididae > Schistocerca > Schistocerca nitens. The sequence continues at coordinate 712,522,769 of NC_064616.1, forward strand.
AAGTTATGTGGAACTACGAAAAAAATAAGCAAAATATACAAACTGAGTAGTTCATGCGCAAGATAGGCAGCATCAAGGGCACTGAAAACTCTGAAGCGCCGTGGTCCCGTGGTTAGCGTGAGCAGCTTCGAAACGAAAGGTCTTCGGTTCGAGCCTCCCTCGAGTGAAAAATTTTTTATTTTCAGACTATTATCAAAGTTAAGGCACTCAAACATAATCAACTTCGCTCTCCAAAATTCCAGGACATGTTCAGATTTGCTTGGAAACATGCATGATTTGACGGTCTACACACGGAAAAATTTGAAAACGTTAAAAACTTGTTTTGACAGAGCACAGGGAAAACTGTGCGACTGTGAAACTGCTGCATTCATTTGTTGCAGTTCATGTGACGAACTCTTTTGTTTTCATCACTTTTTTGGGAGTGATTATCACATCCACAAGAAAACCTAAATCGGCAAGGGAGAAGAATCTTTTTACCCATTCGCCAAGTGTACAAGTTAGATGGGTCGACAACACATTCCTGTCAGGTGACGCACATGCCGTCACCAGTGTCGTATAGAATATATCAGACGTGTTGTCTTGTGGAGGAATCGGTTGACCTATGACCTTGCGAGCAAATGTTTTCGGTGCCCATTGGAGAGGCACGTCATTTCGTCTACTAATCGCACGGTTTTGCGGTGCGGTCGCAAAACACAGACACTAAACTTATTACAGTGAACAGAGACGTCAATGAACGAACGGACGAATCATAACTTGGCGAGAATAAAGAAAGTAAAATTTTCACTCGATGGAAGACTTGAACCAAGGACCTCTCACTCCGGAGCTGCTCACGCCAAACACGGGACCACGGCGCTACTGAGCTCATAATATCCTTAATGTTGCTTCTGTTGCGCATGGACTACTCAGTTCGTATATCTTGCTTATTTTTTTCGTAGTTCCACACAACTTCTTCCTGTTTTCTCGATTGATCTGTGTCCAGTTTTTCAAGGCCTATCCACTGTGCCAACTTATAACAAAATCTGAGGGGGTGCGGTGGGGAGGTTCCCTTGTTAGAGATGTCCAATGAACTCCCCGACAACAGTCCAGGTATCTGTCACGCCACTAACGTATGCACCGTCACTTACAAGGTGACAATTATTGAACTTTATGAAAGAAACGTAAATTAGTTACAAACTAAAGCGTGCACACACTTTATTCAACATGTAAACGTCACTACAGATGTTCAGATTTAGGTTATGACATGTTCGATATGCCTGCCATCACTGGCGATGATGTGGTGCAGGCGAATAGCGAAGTTCTGCATGACCCGCTGAAGTGTCGGAACTTCGATGCTGTCGATGATCTCCTGAATAGCTGTTTTCAGCTCAGCAACGGTTTTGGGATTATTGCTGTACGCCTTGCCTTTAGTACAGTCCCACAAAAAAGAGTCGCATGTGTTCAGATCCGGAGAATATGACGGCCAATCGAGGCCCATGCCAGTGGCGTCTGGGTACCCCAGAGCCAGAATGCGGTCCCCAAAGTGCTCCTGCATGACATCAAACACTCTCCTGCTTCGATGGGGTCGAGCTCCGTCTTGCAGGAACCACATCTTGTCGAAACCAGTGACACTTTGGATAACGAGGACGAAATCATCTGCTGAAAACTTCACGTACCGTACTGTAGTCACCGTGCCATCAAGGAATATCGCACCTATTATTTAGTGACTGGACATTGCACGCTACATAGTCACCCGCTGAGGGTGAAGAGACTTCTCAGTCGCGAAATGCGGATTATCAGTCACCCAAATGCACCAATTTTACTTATTCACGAACCCATCCAAATGAATGTGGGCTTCGTCGGTAAACCAAACTATACATAGCATACTAATTCTCATCATGCCCCGCGACCGACTGTGCAGTTTGAACGTCCTAACGCAAACCGTTCAGGAACTGTGAAGATTTTATCTTATATAGTTCAATAATTGTCTCCCTGTACATATCGACATTGTCAGTTCTCTTCAGCGAATGTAAAAACACTTTCCGAAGTCGTTTGTCGTTATAACGACCTAATATTGCGTAAAAAATTTACAGTTTCGTGGTGTAATTAATCGCATGACCCAGAATTTGTTTATATGATTTGTTCAGACCACGACATACGTTACTACACCATCCTCATATATGCTACCAGTGTAATGAAGGTAAAGTGAACCAGGAGTGTCACTCTATGACAAGATAGCTTGTCAGCACCGAATTCGGGTACACTACAGCGACGCCATTTGAACATTCCAGACAATGAAATCTGCCTCGACGTTGTCGCCCGTTGATGATTACTACCTACAAATTATGATACGTAGTTCCCCAAGAAAAATTCAACAGAGTCGTGCACTGTCTTTTAGGAGGCAACTAGTCAGGTTACGGGGGCGTGCTGAAAAGTAATGGCTCCACATTTTTTTATGAGAAAACTCTTAAAATTTTTTAAAGAAAACAAACGTTATTTGCATTCTACATCTTTATTCTTCATGTCTACATATTTATTTCTCAACATAGTCACCCTGGTGACGAACAAATTTCTCCCAACGAGAGATCAGTTTGTTGATACCGTCACTGTAGAATGCTCGACTTCGTTTACGGAGCCACACTCTCACCTCTGCTTGCGCCACTTCGTCACTAGCAAAGTGAACTCGAAGGTGTTCTGTAAGTTCTGTAAACTGATCAAAATATGACGAGGCCAGGTCGGGACTGTATGGAGGACGATCGATGATAGTGAATCCATGACATCGGACTGTTGCAAATGTTGCAGCGTTCATCTGTGGGCTAGCACTGTGATGGTGAAGGAGCGTGTGCTGCATGTGTGGACGAACCCTTCGAATTCGAAACTCGACTACAGCACGCTGTTCATCACGCACCGACGTAGTTACGTTACATACCGCCTTGTTACACGCTACAATTCGGAGCCCTCTAGAGGCAGAAGGCTCACGCCCGTAACTTGCGAGCTTGTGTCACGAACAGCACTACGAACTCCCAAAATTCATGGTACGCGAAGAAGATGGCCAACGGAACGACTTGAATGGAACCTAGATAAAAGACGCCTCTTCATCAAAGAGTGTGTAATTTGTCTGATTCCTAATGATCGTCATAGAAGTGTGTGAAGACGTCCAGATACCAATTTACATCTCATGCATGCAGCCCAAGTCTTTGCAGGGAGATAGATCAATCTTGTTTAGATCTGACATCATGTTCAGATGTAGGACGCCTCTCGTCGCTGTAGGAAGTAGCTTTAGTATTGTTCAGTAATGGATCAGAATGCTCCAACGTTTTATGGAGTCCTACAGTCAATATTTCGAGCACAATGGAATGCCCTGCGGTATGACATGAACTCGAATGAACATTCTTGAGACTCGGTTGAAACTTCTAGTGCATAGTATAGGAACTGTCCTCACATAATGAATAACATCAAGAGGGTCGCTGTCGAAGAATCGGACTGGCATGAGCTGCATGTTCTCAACCGCCTTGTGGACAGCATGCAGATTAGGGACCAAGCGTGTCGAGCGACAGAGTATTGAATATCACGCCGGCCGGTGTGGCCGTGCGGTTAAAGGCGCTTCAGTCTGGAACCGCGTGACCGCAACGGTCGCAGATTCGAATCCTGCCTCGGGCATGGATGTGTGTGATGTCCTTAGGTTAGTTAGGTTTAATTAGTTCTAAGTTCTAGGCGACTGATGACCTCAGAAGTTAAGTCGCATAGTGCTCAGAGCCATTTGAACCATTTTTGAATATCACGCAGCAGCTTTATTATTGCACAGAAGTGCGCTTTCAAGCAGGCTGCCTATATTTTGGTTGATGATTGGCTTTTACTTAATTCTAAAGCTGTTTTTTCATAAGGCTTATTGTTCATTCCCTGCTCTCTCTGACTATAAGCCCATTACTTTCGCAGATATCTAGATGGTGAAGAACTCTGAGTAGTTTAATTATATGGGACGGTCGGCAGACTACTAGGCTGCAGAGGATTACAGCTTCTATTCCTATTGTGTTTACCGCGCGTCTAGCGCCAACGACAATGTGATCAGTAACAGCCAATTTTTGTACCTACTCATGGATTACATGTGTTGAAAGAAGCCACTCACGCCTAGCAGCCTATAACTTCCCTACAATTACTCAATGATTTTGCACCAAAAGAAACATTTACACGTTAAAGATGTTAAAAAAGTAAATTTTCATATCTCGTGTAACAAAATTCTAATTCTCCACAATCATTTGATTCAAACTGTTTGTATTTGTATACACAGGGTGAGTCAGTAGGAGATGTACATGCTTTGATGGGGCATACTATTAGTGGTACTGAACAAAAAACTTCGTATGGACATATGCCCTGTTCCGAATTGTTTCCGAGACAGAACACGTGTTATATCACGTTTGTGCGTTTTATCGAATAAGTAGAAACCGTACTCTCCAACGAAAACGTGGCGTGGTACAAAATTAAACTACATTGAATTTACTTCGAAAAAGGTCGTATTCATTTTTTCCCTAGGACTTATAGTTTGCTCGAAGACAGCGCGAGAATGTTGAAAATCTCGTGCGATACGCACGCGCTGTAGCTTAGGTAGTTTTTATAGGCCAGTTTCAGTTAGTTTCCCGACTTGATAGACCACAAGTGTCCCTATCAAATTGTTCGTCTCAACATCCTCTACACTACTGTGCTTCGTTGTGCGCAATTACAATGTTTGAATAATACAGTAAATAAATAACAATTTTCCGGTCTAAGGCGCTGCAGTCATGGACTCTGCGGCTAGTCCCGGCGGAGTTTCGAGTCCTCCCTCGGGCATGGGTGTGTGTGTGTTTGTCCTTAGGATAATTTAGGTTAAGTAGTGCGTAAGCTTAGGGACTGATGACCTTAGCAGTTAAGTCCCATAAGATTCCACATACGATTTTAGCAATTTTCATTAACTGTGTTCTGTCTAGGAAATCCCGGAATAGGGCACATGTCCGTATGAAGTTTTTTGTTCGGAATCGCTAATAATATCACCACTCAAAGATGTACCTTTCCTCCTGACTCTTCCTATGCTCCAGATGGGTCAGGGTCTCGAGGTCAACTGTGGAAAACATTTAATATGCAGCTGTATTAGTCTGAAAGACGGTGAGTTCTATTTCCTTGACACTTGTACATGCCTTAGTGGTGTAGAGCAAGCTATCCTTACAGTGAAGTATAAGAGGGTCGAACAATAAATCATGCTCCGATTTGTTTATGTTTCTTTTTTGCTGTCGTTAGCATATAGAGGAAAGCGTCCTTTTAGGAGCATCATATTTGATGTTTCCTTTACGGTGTGCAAGTTTTCGAACCATATCGATAGAAAAGTTGTAGGGAAGCATCAAAAAGGCGTCTGTGCAAGACACTAATGACAGGGAACGTGCTGTAATTTAAGTCTAGGTTACGGCAAGCAAGTGAGGAACATCTATAAATGTTTGTAAAACGTCATAAAATGTTGAAACAGCTCCATGATCGGCCATCTTTGGGATTTTGCCGATATGATGAATCACGCGGTTGCCATTATTCGTGGAGACCGCCCATAGCAATTCGACAAGTAACTCTATAGCTATTGGTGAGAATTGGAAGTGCCTACACAATAACTTACACTCTTGGATATGCAAATCTGTGTTCAAGATGGTTTCCAAGAACTCTCATAACAGAACACAAGATTCAGAGAAAAGCCATTTCATCAGAAATGTTGGAGCTGTCTGAGGCCAATGGACAGTACAAAGACTCAACCAAAAAATCAAAACACAACTAAACAAAAATGATAACAATCAGAGAACACAAACACCACGGAACCCCAAAGACACTATAGCACACACGGAAACAGAAGAAAGTAACACTCATGACATGATTTACAAAAAGAAATGGTGCACTTCAGCATACAAACACGAATCAACACACAAGCTAACAAATATATTAAAGAAACAGGAATTACACGTTGGTTACAGAACAAGAAACACGCCCCAGTCACATTTACAAAGAACAGTAAACAAACTAGATAAATACCAAGGAGCAGGTATATACCAGATAGAATTACAAATGGCTCTGAGCACTATGGGACTTAACATCTGTGGTCATCAGTCCCCTAGAACTTAGAACTACTTAAATCTAACTAACCTAAGGACATCACACACATCCATGCCCGAGGCAGGATTCGAACCTGCGACCGTAGCGGTCACGCGGTTCCAGACTGTAGCGCCTATAACCGCACGGCCACACCGGCCGGCAATAGAATTACAATGAAAAAGAGAGTAATTAATGACCAAATCAATATCAATAGTAACTCACTGATCATGTTAGCCACTAAAACAGTAACGAACAGAAATGTGAAACTTGACCAGAATAAATAATTAATGAATCTTCCTCCCCCCCCCCCCCCCACTCTCTCTCTCTCTCTCACACAGACACACACACATACACATACAAACAAATAATATCAAGCAACACATATTACACAAACAAAGATGATAGATAAAACCACAGGGACCGTTGGCAATACTGCACACTGTAAACACACACATGTTGACCACACAATCAAAAGTGCAAGTGATGCGCTGTTCAAATGGCTCTGAGACTTAACTTCTGAGGTCATCAGTCCCCTAGAACTTAGAACTACTTAAACCTAACTAATCTAAGGACATCACACACATCCATGTCCGAGGCAGGATTCGAAACTGCGACCGTAGCGGTCGCGCGGTTCCAGACTGTAGCGCCTAGAAGCGCTCGGCCACTCCGGCCGGCGATGCGCTGTAATAAATGTGGGTGAAAACGCAGGGGATCGGCCAGCTGGAGCATGGAGACCGAATGAACACATCTCCAGGAGCACATACATAGACTAGTAACATTGTAAAGCATACGTTACACTAAACGATAATTTGATCTCACGAAACTTGTGCTGCAAAAGGTGTTTCTGATCTGAAAAACAAGAGAAAAATGAGAAAAAGGAACACAGTAACATATTTGTAACCACTGAAGATGATTCATAAATAAAAGAAGCGAAATGCGTGTGGCATAAAACAAACTGACTTTCGTTTAGTTGAAAAGACGGAACGTACCTTCATGAATTTTGCAGCAGGTAAGGAACGACGGAAAACGAAAAAATAACCAAAAGAAGTAGTAACTGATACTGTCACCAAACTTTAAGTATTAATTATAATTATGTTATGAGAAAAAATTGTAGTGCGTTATTCACTGAACCCTAAGTCACCGGAACGAAAAATGCCCTAAATATCGTGCCTGCAATTTCTCATAACTTTAGGGGTACGCCGTCAGTGACTTACCGAGTCTTCTTTCCAAGCGCTTTCGTTGAAAAAGGGACAAGCCATCAGAAGAGCGCACTTTATAAAATAATACGGCCCAAATTCAAGGTCACTTCATTGAAGTGAAGTGTATATTTCGTTAGCAAATGCTTTATTAATTTTTTGTTCAAATATTCTACAACGATTCTGTATGTATTGCCGAGACAAGTGAGAGACAATTCTACTCGTTAGAAACGAAATTATGTTTGCATGATTTTAATTTTTATGTAACTTTTCTGAATTTGTAATGAATGATTATGGTGATGACTGTTAGACAGGTTCCTTTGTATAGAGGAGGACGTCATGAGGACTATGATACCTCTCCCTGGAGGTAACTGGCAGTTAGTACCAGCCAGGTAATGACATTCTCACGGATCTGCAGAGTCTTCTCAGAATTCGCTTGTAAAAGTGACCTAGCGTTTTGTAGGATCCTCCATTTAGGGTGGCAACAGAAAATAGTGCCGACCACGACAATATGCTGCTTTCTTTCTGGGACTGAGGCTTGCAATAGCACACGAAAAGATTGTTCAGTCCAATTTCTGTCAGACTTCCGAACCGACCAACACGTAACGCCCCCATTGTGTAGCGACTGAGGACCTCAGGCTGCGCGCCATGTTGGCTAAATTTTTGTACCGAGGAGTAGCAAGAGCCTGTAACACAAAGCGTGACCTTTACTGCTCACGAGACGTTAATTGCCTTCGTGGTTTACGCGATCGGAAGATGAAGGGCCGGCCCGCAGTCTGTAGCTACACGTCAAGAGGCTACCGCCTGCAGGATAGATAACGCGCCGTAACGAGGGCTAAAAGCTGACTATCGCGCAGACAAACCAATAAAACACCATCATCATCAGCATCATCATCGTCATCGCCATCGTCATTATCATCATCAGTCCCACTATCGCTTCTCATAGCTCGTATTTTCGTCTAATGCCGGCCGGGATGGCCGAGCGCTTCTAGGCGCTACAGCCTGGAACCGCGCGACCGCTACGGTCGCAGGTTCGAATCCTGCCTCGGGCATGGATGTGTGTGATGTCCTTAGGTTAGTTAGGTTTAAGTAGTTCTAAGTTAGAAGATAAGTCCCATTGTGCTCAGAGCCATTTGAACCATTTCGTCTCATGCTCGTGTATAGTGACTTTAGAAGCAACAGAAGACATTAATTTCACAAAATCAAATGGCTCTGAGCACTATGGGACTTAACATCTGTGGTCATCAGTCCCCTAGAACTTAGAACTACTTAAACCTAACTAACCTAAGGACATCACACACATCCATGCCCGAGGCAGGATTCGAACCTGCGACCGTAGCGGTCATGCAGTTCCAGACTGAAGCGCCTAGAACCGCACGGCCATACAGGCCGGCATTAATTTCACAGGAGATGAGAATAATAACGTCTCTTCAATAACAAAAATTTCGTCTTTTCTTAAATTACGCGATGAATTTCGGACCCTGTGACTCCATTATGAGGTGCAAATCGTTTAATGCATTATTTATGTCTCCTCTTGAGCGAGTTGAAATGTACGTTCCGGAAGATCCAGGAAGAACATTTTTAACGCTGTAACGTCAGCAAACGTTGAATAGTCAATTACATGATTGCCCATCATGTCACTGAAACCGCACGGTTGTTTGCACACGAAATACATAGTGCGATTTAACGAAACACGAATTAACTGCGAAGGCTTCAGTGGCTCGAGTCTGTCACCATGAAAGTCTTGTGTGTATGGTACCGCATCATACTGTAAAAAACTATGAGGGCGTGTCGAAAAGTAACGCTTCCGAGTTTATTATTCTGGTCTCAATACTGATTGAGGTATTACATGTCACGCATAGTACCCGGTCGACTTTCCCGCTTCGCTGGCGCAAGTTGCAATCCTCTGTTGCTAGAGGGTTCCGTATTGTAAAGCGTAAAACGGCGGTGTGTAACGTAACTATATCGGTGCGTGCGGAAACCCTCAGAAAAATGGCAGTACTAATTCGAAGAGTTCGTCCACTTATGGAATACCCTCTCTTTCAGCATGACAATCACAGACCAGACACGAGCGCTGCGACATCTGCAACGTCCGACGCCTTGGGTTCGCTATCATCGATCATCCTGCGTACATTCTCGAGTTGACTCCATCAGATTTTCATCTGTTTCCAAAACTTAAGAACACATTTGAGCACTTCACTTTGATAGTGATGAAGCGGTCCAAAAAGCGATGGGGTTGTGACTCCGTCAACAAATGTGTTAGTGTTCGAGTACAGCATTAGTAGCGTACTGCTCGACGCAGCCACGTCGATTAAATATCTAGACGTAACGTCGCAAAGCAGTAAGAAATGGAATGAGAATGTAAGAATTCCCGTCGAGGAGGCAAATGTTCGACTTCAGTTTGTTGGAAGAATTCTAAGAAAGTGTGTTTATGTGTAAAGGATATCGCATATAGGTCACTATTGCGACCCACTGTTGTGTACTGTTCGACTGTTTGGGACCCGCACCATGTCCAATTAACGAAAGACATCGAAGCAATCCATAGGCGAGCTGCCACGCAGGTGTATCGGGATGCCTCGGAAACTCAAATAGGAATCATAGGAGGGAAGGCGATGTTCTTTTCTAGGAGCACTATTGACAAAATTTATAGAATTGACATTTGAGGCTGACTACAGAACGATTCTACTGCTGCCAACATGCGTTTCGCGTAAGGACCACGAAGATAAGATTAGAGACATTAGAGTTCGTACAGAGGTGTATTGACTCGTTTTTCCCTCCCTCTGTTTGCGAATGAATAGGAAAGGAAATGACTATTAGTGGTATAGGGTACCCTCCACCACAAACCATTTTGAGGAGTATGTATGTGGACGTAGATGTACATGAAACGTTTCACAGTAACTGGTTTCTCGTTAGGAGAAATGTGTTCGTCGCCAGGGTCAATCTGTTGAGAAATAAACTCATAGACATAAAGAATAAAGATGGAGAATGTTAATAAAGTTCGTTTTATTTAAAAAAACTTTAAGCGTTTTTACATAAGAAAATCGGAGTCGTTTCTTTTCAGTACGCCCGCGTATTACTGATTAAACGAAGGTTTCGACCACGGTTACACTAGCCTTCCTCTGGATCTTTTCCAGGAAGAGGCCGCTGTAAACGCAGCCGAAACATTGATTTCATCAGGAATAGTTTATTACAGTATTATGCTGTTCCATACACAGATTTCTTTCGTGTAACATAAAGCGATATGTTTTTTATGACGGAAGGCGTTACTATTTCTACATCCTGTCTGTTGAATACGGTCACGTTGGCAAGTGCAAAATATCGATAAAACTTGTGGTGTTTATTTTGTAACATTTTTAAACTGATATATTTCTTGACCAGTAGAACGAGCGACCAATACTAATAGACTCTTTTCCTCTGAATTCAGTATAAAATACTTGTTTGCTCAAGTACATGTAAGTTTTTGCTGCAAAATATCTCTCAATTATCGAGTCAAATTAGATTTCTTGCAGTGTTGTGGTTGTGATATGGTCCTTCTTGTTTACCCACGTCGCCATAATTAACTTTTATTAATCAGTATACCAGTTGATGGCTTGATTCGCACATATAAGTAGGATATAGCACGATGCTGCCGAGGCTACTCGGAACGGTATTAGTAATCCTACTATTTACTGCGTCATTTACGTAGTGTACCAAAACTACTGAACCGTCGTTTTGGTAGAGCGCAACTCCAACCCAACTTCTAATCACATGTCCCCGTAGGTTTATGGTGACACCCTGCCGTGCAGCAATTTCCAGGTCACAATGCTACTGTTTTTTTTATTCTTTTTTATCTTGCACATGCAGCTTTGCTCAAAAATTTGCATAACTTGAGAATCGAGCCCAAGCCCCCTCGGTAGCAGGCGAGCAATCTAACGCAGAGCCGCGCTGCTTGTCGAAAAATTGACCTTGCTACAGGGTATTAAAGACGCTCGGGAAACTTCAGTCGACTTCTTTCGAGAAATTTTGACAGCTGCATCGTAGTCCTTCCGCACATTGATTTTCGAATTGTGAACTTCACGAACCATAAACATATAAAAATAACAATCCGACTTCCGTGTGGCAGATATGAACTTGGGGACAAACATACAGGATGTCTCAGATCTTTTGGGTCAAATTGAAACAAGCGATAGTGGGTCCACAACCGATTATATCGAGGCGGGGAGTAAACAGTCGGAAGTTCATATTAATTGTGTTATGGACATACACAGCTTACACCGCAAAACAACAGTGTAGCTCACAGTAATTGTTTAAAGTGACGACCGCCAGTCTCAGTGCACGAATGGCAACGGCGTATGAGGTTTTGTTGCACTTTCTCAAAGATCCCTAGCCGGCCGCTGTCGCCGAGCGGTTCTAGGCGCTTCGGTCAAGAACCGCGCTGCTGCTAAGGTCGCAGGTTCGAATCCTGCCTCGAGCATGGACATGTGTGATGTCCTTAGGTTAGTTAGGTTTACGTAGTTCTAAGTTTAGAGGACTGATGACCTCAGATGTTAAGTCCCATAGTGCTTAGAGCCATTTGAACCATTTTTTCAAAGATCCCTGGTGTCTGCTGTACCAGAAGACAGGCAGCTTGCACCCTAGTAAGCAGGTCTCCATCCGTTTGTACAGGGGTTCCATACACCAACTTCTTTACTTAACCCTAGAGAAAATAGTCCAGAGGTTTGAGATCCGGCGATCGCAATGCATGCGGTCGTCATATGACACACGTGCTATGCTCTATGTTGTGTACAGTATATGTTTGGTGGTCTGGGTTGTACACTATTTACTATACGCTGCCTGCTGCAGAGTATAACAGACACCCGGGACCTCTGCCAGAGAGCGGCAGAACTGCATGCGGCATTGCAATGCATGCAGTAAGACTGGCAGTCGTCGCTTTGAACACTTGCTATGAGCTTCATTGTTGTTATGCGCTGTACGCTGTGTATGTTCATAACACGTTAAATTTGCATTTGCGACGATTGGTTGCCTATCTCAGTGCAGTCGGTTGTGGACTCACTATAACCTGCTTCAATTTGACCAAAAGGTTTGTGACAACCTGTATAACCATTGGTTTCCGGACTTATGTTTATTAGCACTATTTGCTTGTTTCATTGTTCTCTACTCGCCCATCCCTTTCGTATCGTTATTAGTCAAATACACTGTATAAGAAAATTGTTAATAGAGGAATGAGATGTCATCAACTGCAACATTCCAAATCTGTTAGAATTTCAACATAGGAAATGACACAAATCGGAATATCTCTTAGACTTTCCATTTCCCTAGCTCACAGCAGGTGGAGGCAGGGATATCTCCCCAACACCGGTTTTCTTCGCAGTTGTCGCCCAGCCCAAAGAGCGATAATTTTTCAGCCGTACGTTAAATTCTGGCTACCATTCCTTTTACCAGAAGTCGCTAAACCTCTCCTGCTATGTCTGTCGATTGAATTTGTTACATTTCCTAGAATTACATTAACGTGAAACCGAGAAAAATAATGGTTTTCTCTTTTTCAGGGACGATGAAAAATGGATCCACCGTCCCCAGCTGTACGAGAATCTGATCCTTACCGGGAGATCGAGCTCTACCTCGAGAAAGTTCAGGTAAGCTTCCGTTTTTCTGTAACCGCCCTCTCCCATTTACACTGATAACCAAATCGAAGAGTGTATGACATTGTTACCGAGTGATAAAAGTATCGAGAAATTGCAGTAGATCTAATACGAGTTGCGACTAAATGTAATTGCGTGCAGTGTGAACCCCAACGTTATTGATAAAATTTCGAAGACGGTTCAAGGGTGTTTTCTGAGTATGCTGTTATAATGTTCCTGTATTCTTTGGCGATATCGATTATATATACTTCTGTGAAATAACTTAACAACAATAAAAAATAGGTAATACGCGATCACCAAAACATACAACACACAACACTGAATAAGGACTATGTGCAGATATAACAGCTCAGTACAACACCGTTGTAGCGCTCTTCCATTGCATTCAGAGAACCCACGCACGTGTTGAAAATCGGCCCAACCCTTCAACAGTAAATCTAACCATACGGTCGTGTAGCTTTATAACATACAACTGCCGGAAAAATAAATCAGGTGCAGAGGTGAGCAGTTCTCAATGCAATATTGAGAGCAAAGCGTGAAGTGGGCCTCTACAACAAATATTGGTCGTCACAGTGTTATTGCACCTGATTGTGAGGATGTTTCAGTCGGCTCATCGTAAGTTAGCGCGTGATCGGGGTTGATAACATATTCACAACTGACCTGTAAACATTGCCAGTGCGATGCCTTTCCTTAGTCACCATTGTACTTCTGTACTTATTTGCTGTAACGTCACCGCGTATTTTCTACAACGGCCAAGTGCAATAATATAATGGTTGAGTAATACCGCGATTGAATGGAAAAAATTTGTTTACAGACAAGACACACAACGCATACTGTAGACCAGGGCTTCCCAACGTGTGGTCCGCGGACCCCTTAGGGGTCACCCAATCGTGTAAAATAATGAGTAAAATTATTGAATAAAAATGTGAAAATCAAATTCATCACTTTTCTGTGTGAAAAACATGTGTACTTTTTTTACTTCAGGTAGTGTTCCCAAGCAGCCTTTGCGGTTCCTAAGTGAGAACGCATCCACAGTTTAGTGCCGGAGAATGCGGCTTCTCTGAGCGACTGTTTCGCAACAATATGGGGGTCGTTTGTGAGCCGGCTCAAGGCGCTAGATGCGCTGAAACCTTACACGCGTGAGCGGAGCGAGCTTTGTCGACCAATCACAGCGCTCGCTGGCACGTATGCGGCCCCAGTAATCATTAAATGTTAAACTTGCTTTGTCAGTGCACTACCTATTTCATGAGTCGATTTTTGACATTCACGTTGTGTTCATTCATCTCTAAACCAAAGACTATTGATACTTCGGGGGGGAGGGGGGTGTCATTGCGAACATGGCACTTGCATTAAGAAGCTTTCAGTTCCCATGGCTTTCGCTCTGAAATTTAAAGTTACTGTGCTCTTGACTGACTAGGGGTCCGCCATGGATTTTCGACTGAAGAAAGGGTCCGCCACCTGAAAAGTTTGGGAAGCCCTGCTGTAGACATTACCATTGTTTCGGAGCTTTTTTCAGTTCAGTACATATACAATTTACAAAGGTAAGTGGCGGTACGAAATCGAAAGAAACACAATCACTCGGTAAATAGCCACCGAAGTCCACGGGTCCCTTGTGCCAAAATGGTCAGTAAATGTCCCTGAACAAGCTCCGAAATTCTGTCGGCGGAGTTCAGGTACTCCGTGCAGGTTTGAAGTATGACTGGATGCAGCCTATCCCTCACGTTACTCAATACGTGGAACAGCCAAGGAGACGATGGGGAAAGGAATTAAAGTTTACGGAGAATAAATACCAATATAATGCTTTCCGATGACATTGTACTTCTGTCAGTTACGACAGAGGACCTTATAGGAGTCGACAAAGTCTTGAAAAGGGGCTATAAGACGAAACACGGGTAATGGAGTGCAGCGAATTAAGTCAGGTAATTCTATGGGAACTAATTAGTAAACGAGACACCGAAAGTAGGAGACAAGTGGAGCTATTCAGGCAAGAAAACAGCTTACGATGGGAGAAGTAAAGAAGGTATAAAACGAAGAGTTTCAGTAGCAAGATAATCGTTTACAAAGCAATGAATAATAAAGAAGCTAACGTCAAATGTAAATTTACGTGTTAGGAAACCTTTTTTTGAAGTATACGAGCTGCAATTGGAGAAATCCACTGACATAAGGGGCTTTGACAAAGGGCAGATTGTTATGGTGTGCCGCTTGGGAATGAGCCTCTCTGAATCGGCGAAGCTGGCCGGCTAATCGCACGCTACTGTCGGGAGTGTCTAAGGAAAATTGTTAAAGGACGGTGAAACCAGGAGTAGGTGACAAGATGTTGGACGTAAATTATGATTGCAGTGGACACGGGATCGTCTAAATTGGACCATGGTCAAAGAAAACGTGTCGCCTGGTCGAATTAATCGCGCTTCACGTTACATCAACTTGATAGTTGTGTCCGAATACGCCGTCATCCAGGCGGACAGCTGCTCGAAACATGCACAGCACCACTGCCACAAGCCGGTAGGGACAGTATTAGACTTTGGGGAACATACACCTGGGCTTCCGCGGGACCTGGGGTTGTAGGCGAAGGCACAAAGTTAGCTGTGAACTACACGAATGTTATTCTGGACCACGTGCATCACTTCAAAAAATGGTTCAAATGGCTCCAAGCACTATGGGACTTTACATCTGAGGTCATCAGTCCCCTAGACTTAGAGCTACTTAAACCTAACTAACCTAAGGACATCACACACATCCATGCCCGAGACAGGATTCGAACCTGCAACCGCGGCAGCAGCGCGGCTCCGGACTGAAGCGCCTAGAACCGCTCAGCCACAGCGACCAGCTCACTTCCTGCTTTATGTCACCCCCTACAGCGAAGGCATTTTCCAGCATGATAACTGTCCGTGTAACAACGCCAGGGTAGTATCACAAACGTCTGAGTAGCATGGTAGTCTTTCTTTCAAGATTTTTCTGAGCTGAACTCGATGGACACATCTGGGCCACTAGGAACCACCAGATCCGCACCCACAAACCAACGGCCCGTAATTTACCGTAACTGCGTGACCTATGCCTAGATATTTATTGCCTCACACCTCCGTAAACGTACGAAGGGCTTGACGAAACCATGCCAGGCAGAATCACTGCTGTATTGCGTTCGAAATGTGGACCAAAACGTTATTAATCAAAATTGGCTCTGAGCACTATGCGACTTAACGTCTGAGGTCATCAGTCGCCTAGAAGTTAGAACTACTTAAACCTAACTAACCTAAGGACATCACACACATCCATGCCCGAGGCAGGATTCGAACCTGCGGCCGTAGCGGTCGCTCGGCTCCAGACTGTAGCGCCTAGAACCGCACGGCCACTCCGGCCGGCCGTTATTAATCAGCTGGTCGTAATACAAGGGCCGTTCACTAAGGAATGCAGCACATTTTTTTTTTCTGAAAGCATGTTGTTTTTACGCAGTATTCCAATACAATATATTATTCCCCACTCTTGCGGCTACAGGATCCTATATTTAAACATAATCTTCGTTCAATGCGATGGCCTTACACCACCTTACTGGGAGGGCCTGTATGCCTGCATGGCACCACTCTACCGGTTGACGTCATATACAACGTCTTGCTGCTTCGATAACCTCCACATCATCCACGTACTGCTTCCAGTGGAGTGTATCCTTCATTGGGCCATACCGATGGAAATCGAAAGGTGCGAGATCCGGGCTGTATGCTGGATGAGGAAGAACAGTCCAAGGAAGTTTTTTTGAGCTCCTCTCGGGCGCGCAGACCTGTGTGAGGCCTTGTGTTGTCATGGAGAACGAGAAATTGGTTTACATTTTTGTGGCGACGAACACGTACATGCTGAAGTCGTTTCTCGAATTTCACTGTTGTATGCGGCAAGCCGTCACGCGGGATATCGGACAGGTTTGCGAGATCTTATTGCGATGATGACAGACGGCTCGCCCAACGACTCAGCGTGCTTTTGTTCACCGACAGGTCACCGTAAACATTCTGCAAGCACCTAAGAATATCCGTGATGCCCTGCTTTCCCATCATACAAACTCAGTGACAGCTTTCTGCTTGCAACGCACCTCCGTTACGGAGGCTATTTTGAAGGCAACGTATAGCGCCGCTACCTATCGGAACTTCATGAAACTGTAGGGGCTGAAGCGGAAACATTCCGCGATGTTCCACAACGAATTCAGATGTTTTTCAACTGAAATTGGCCGAGAAAAAGTATGTGTTGCATTACTTATTGAATGCCTCTTGTACCCATCGGTGTAGAAGTGTAACTTGGGCGCCTATCATCAGTGACAAGTAGAGAATGTAAGCTTTTGAAATGTAGTGCTGTAGAAGAATGCTGAAGATTACGAGGGTAAATCGGATAACTAACGATGTGGCATAAAATCAAATCAAGGAGTAAAGTAGGAAAGTATTTAGTGACACAGCTTGACTGAAAGAAACGGTAGACTGATAGGAAACTTTCTCGGGCATCAAAGAATAGTTAATATGGCGATGTTGCAATAGCTATGCAAAGATGGTCAGGCTTGCATAGGACAGACTCTCGTGGAGTGCTGCATCAAACCAGCCTTCGGACTGAATCCCATAAAAACGACACGAAAAAAACAGTCATCGCCGAAACTCCAAGAAGGTTCCAAATCGTTACAAGTAATACAAATTTTAAAAGGAAACGTCAAAAATAAACAAATTCGGAAGTAAATGGATCACAATTTTGATATGATTCATTGACATGGATCATTTCGTAAATCTGATCCGCCAACTCAGAGAGCAGGAATGATGTTCGTAAGGAACGATGAAAGACTTGTCTCCTTAGATCGTATCCGACGTACCGACTTCTGGGACAAAACTGAATATGAATCAAATACTAAAATAGATCTGGGCAATTCGGTCACGTTGACTATATCATGTGCACAGAATGGAGAAAAGAAAGACTTTTTAAAGAAATTACAGTGTCAGTCCGACGAGAAACGGCTGTAAAACAGATCGCCCAGGCTATGCAGTGCTCCACGAAACTTGATTAGGCTATGAGACTAGTCCTGGATGGAAGTTGACAATGCTGGTGATCGAGAACCCCATATCCTCTTTTGTATAGAAACGTTACCGTCTCGGTAGCTGCGGGGGCAGTGCGGCACATTCTAACCGTAGGGGGCCGGTTTCGATTCCCGGTCTCGTCGCAGATTTTCTCCGCTCGGGGCCGTGTTGTGTCATCCTTACATTCATATCGTCGTAACTGACAAGCCAGTCGTGTCCAACGCACTGTTGTATCGTGTCTCCATCAGTGAGATGGCTGAATGGGCGCGAACCGAATGGCAGTAAAAAAAAAGAAAAAGTGTTTTGCCGTCTTTAAATGAAACTTCAATAAGGTGAATGTGACACATAGTTGTCAGAATAGAGACTGATATAAATTATTCGCGCATTGCGTTTGTACGATGTGAGATCTTGCAAGCTGACTGTTGGCGTGCGACAATGGTAGATTTCTTCCCCGTTTCTGAATAAACATAGTATTTTACACTGTAACGGAATATGCGCTGTTTTGAAACTTCATGTCTGATGTGTGCCTGACCGGGACACTTACGGACTGACCTATACACGTCTGTGTAGCGCAGTCGGTGCGAGCAGTGCGTGTAAAAGATAAGGTTCCTAGTTCGAGTCCAGCTCCGGCGTACTGTTTTAATTTTCCAGGAAGTTTCAACTTCGTTTTCATGTATCTAATTGTGCGAATAACGGACAGCGGCAAATTTATTTATGTCTCGACATTAGTAGGCCTGAGGTAGATAGTATGCCTTATTACTCTCCTTGCACCAGACTCTTTCTGGTATTATGCAATTCTGACGACTCATACTGAAGCAGGAAGATCGCAACACGAACAGAACGATGCTGGAGTTTGGCTTACCCACAACCAGCAAACATGTACACAAGGACGCAGCTCTCTCTCTCTCTCTCTCTCTCTCTCTCTCTCTCTCTACACACACACACATACATACACCATGCGTGTGGCTCGCAGAGAGAGAGAGAGAGAGAGAGAGAGAGAGAGATAATGAATAAGCTTCAAAAATACTTATGTCTTTCGTTGGAGCCAAAGTCGTTCAGTGGATTAGTCGCGCCGTGTTTTCTGTAACGTACAAAGAGACAGGGTTTCCTCAGTGCCTGTTGGCCTGTTTGATACGTGAAAACATTTAGTATGCATGTATGGACAGAAATGTTTATCATTCTTTTGGCATTAATTTATGCAAGGCTATACAGAAATAAGCTCGCGGACATCTGTTACTCACTTGAAAGGTCGGACACTTCATGATACTTCGACAATGGGTTTCGTAAATGTGATTAGTACGGACGTGTGTGAAAGGACAGACACTGGAATTGATTCAGTCGAATTGTTAACATTTTTCACGCTTGTATGGATGTTTCTAATATTGTTGATTTGTGATTTAGGAGACAGGTAAGATAGCTTCGTGGGCGTTGGTATTGCCAAGGTCATGGTAGGCACGTGTATGCCGGAAGTTCCCAACACCGCCGCTAGAGTACACCCCACTGCAGGGCGAGCAAGACCTGGGTCGCAGCGCCGCAGCGGTCTTCGCAAGAACCACGTAGTACATCGACAGCCGGAAATGTGTGCCTCAGGAAACGTCAGTTCCAGCACTGTTTCAAAGGAGGCGGCACATTTGTGAGTTAGGCGCATGCATCACGGCCATGGTTGCGGGCGGCTATTTTGAGGAAACTGTCTAAGTAATTCTTCTGTACTGTGACATGAGACGGAATTAACACTCCAGTTATATGCCTAATCGTATGTATGTACACCCCAGCAAAGGACGATAGCATAATGTCAGAAGCGGAACTTCAGTGTTGCGCCAATTAAACTTCGTTGTCTTTCCAAGTATTTTCCACCTACAAAGGGCACAGTGATATAAAGACTGTAACAATGATCTTCGATGATGTATTTGCATATGAAACAACGGTTAAATTTCGTGTAGAACATCTGTTAAGAAGCACTGTCACTGCATCTTGAAACAGATTGCGACAATGGTAGCGTGTTTAAATTGTCTGCTAATCTGCATCTGTCCACAGTAGTTGTTGAAACAAGTACAGAAATGTTGACTTTTGCGCGTGTGGTGAAATATATATTCAACGATTATATCTGCAAAAACAATCTGATTAAAATGTTTGGCTACGTAGAATTTAATAAGAAAAGAAAAGGACCCGCTATGAACCCCGTTTTATCCACTTCCTATTTTCCCTAAACCGAAAACGAAGTACTGGTAAGAGATAAATGTGCTCTGTCGTCTTCGATGACGAAATTGTTGACATTGTGGCTATATATACCCAAACATTTCGAACTGAAATAATATTAGAACAACGAATTTTTTTTAAATGAATTAATATACTTTTCTTCCCTCTCCCAACAACGTTTAAAGTTTTCCATTGGAACAGTAGATCACCCATTTCCTGAGTGGGCGGATCTACAGTAGAAACGATAAGATAAGGCACCGCTATAGAGACTGTCAGCGAACCATTGATTAATCCACATGGTTTCACTTACTTCCCTTCAAGAGAAGAGGTGGACACGCAAGATAATATGACATTGATACAAAACAGAAATTTTGATTTTTAATTTTTATGAAATTCCTGTCTATGATTGACTCCCAGAACCGTTACCTCAAATAAAACCTCTACGTGGTAAAATAAGATGACTTCGAATGGAAGTTTATCAAATGGGATAACGCCACAATTCAGCTGGAAGACTACATCTACAACTAAATTTCCATGAATACTCTAAAATTCACACGTAAGTGTCTGGAAAAGGCTTCACCTAAGCAATTTCACGCTGTCCCTCTTTTATTTCACTCTCGAGCAGCTCGCGGGGAACACGAACACTTAAATCTTTCCGTGCGAGCTCTGATTTCTCTTATTTTATTAGGATGGTCGTTTCCCTGTATGTAAGTGAGCATCAACAAAGTATTTTCGCATTAGGAAGAGAAATTTTGTGAAAATTTCGTAAAATGATCACACCTTTGTTTTAATGATTGCCACCCCAACTCGTATCTCAAAAGCATGAGACTCACACCACTATTTTGCGATAATACAAAAGGTGCTGCCTTTCATTGAACTTTTTCGTGTCTTCTGTCAATCCTATCTGGTAAGCATCCTATTAGCACACAGCAGTAGTTTAGCAGAGGATGTAAAAGCTTAGTGTATGCAGTCTGAGGATTTGTTGCATTTTCTCAGTGATCTGCCAATAAATCACAGTCTGTGGTTCGCATCCCGACAACATTATCTATGTAATCATTCCAATTTCAGTTGTTCATAAATCTAATGAAAGCCATCAGATATGTTTAATTTACCGTGTAACCGAAATGTAACGGATTTCTTGTAGTAGTCACGTGGATGACATGACACTTTTCATTATTTAGAGTCAACTGCTACCTTTCTCACTATACAAATATTTCATTTAAATAATTTTGCAGTTGGTTTTCATGAGTTTACTAGACGGCAAATGACAGAATCATCTGATAACAATATTGGAGAGCTGATCAGATTCTCCTCTAAAACGTTTTTATAGAACAGGAACAGCAGAAGGTCTATAACACTTGCTTGGGGAACGGCAGATATCACCTCCGTTTCACTGTCATTTACTACGAACTGTGACATTTCTGACAGGAAATCACGAATCTAGTCACTGAAGTTAGACGGCGTTCCACAGGCACCCAATTTGATTAGAAGTCGCTTGTGGGGTACAGTAGCAAAAGACTGGAAATCTAGAATATGGAAACAATTTGAGCGCCCCTGTTGTTCTTATGGTGCTGTCAGTACGAGGATTCTTTCGATGCAGCTCTCTGCGTTAGTGCAAAACTCTTCAAATCTGCATAGATGCTGCATCTTATAGCCATTGGAACCGCCTTATTGTGTCCCACTGCAATTTTTTTTTATCACTGCCGCCATTTCATTCTTTCCTTCATTATCAATTTAACTATTCGTTGATGCTTATCCCTTCTTTCCTTACTCTCCGACTCAGTCCAGTACCTCTTCATCAGTTATCTGATTTCATCAAGTCTTCAGAATACTTCTGTAACATCACATTTCAAAATTTTCTCTTCTCTTCTTCAGTGTGCTGTCATCCACATTCCACTGTCATATAATGCTACATCACTTGCTAACAATAAAATTAAGAAAATTTTTCATTTTCTTGTCCGCTTAACTTTTATATTCTAATTACTTCCGCCGTTGTTAGTTATTTTTCTGTCCAAATAGCAAAACTTATCAGTCACTTTCAGCGTCCCAGTTCCATACCGCCAGCCGGGGTGGCCGAGCGGTTCTAGGCGCTACAGTCTGGAACCGCGCGACAGCTACGGTCGCAGGTTCGAATCCTGCCTCGGGCATGGATGTGTGTGATGTTCTCAGGTTAGTTAGGTTTAAGTAGTTCTAAGTTCTAGGGGACTGATGACCTCAGATGTTAAGTCCCATAGTGCTCAGAGCCATTTGAACCATTTGAGCCAGTTCCATACCTACACAGTCCAGCCATGTTATTGTAACCAATGCCTGCATTCAACGGTAACGTATAACAATCACTCACACATGGCAAATGGCAGCAGTAGAAGTGGAGGGTATGTAAAGCATTCCGGTGTGTGGGGCGGTGGGGGGAGGGGGGGGGGGAGAGGGAGAGGTACGCGGAAAGCTATGCAATCTGTGCAGTCGTTGTAGAAAGGCGGAAACGGGGCGATTTATCTGACGTCCAAAAGGGCATGATCATTGGCTTGTGGACCAGGGGTGGAAGCATTTCGGAAATGGCTAAGTTTGTTAACTGTTCGTGTGCCGCTGTGGTTAAAGTATAGTGTGCGTGACAAAATGGAACTATCCAAAACCGGCGCCGAGGAAAGTGTGGTGCACCACAGGCCACAGATGACAGGGGTGAGCGACGGCTGTGGAGATGTGGAATTGTACGGGCGGGGCGAATAGATGTGCAACTAAAAAATAGTTTACATGGCTCTAAGCACTATGGGACTTAACATCTGAGGTCGTCAGTCCCCTAGACTTATACCTACTTAAACCTGACTAACCTAAGGACATCACACACATCCACGCCCGAGGCAGGATCGTAGCGGTCGCGCGCTTCCAGACTGTAGCGCCTAGAACCGCTCAGCCACCCCGGCTGGCAGACTGATCTTCCCCGGTATAGGTTTCTGTCAGTTTTTCTATTCATCTGTAAATAATATGTGTAAGTATTTTGCAGGCATGCCTTATTGTGATAGTTCGTTAATATTCACACTTGTCAGCATCTCATTTCCTTGGAACTGGAATTAGTACATTCGTCTTGGAGTGTGAGGGAATTGCGCCTGTCTCAAAGATCTTGCACGCCAGGTAGAATCGTTCTGTCATAGCTGGCTGCCTCTTGCAAGGATCCCTATATTCTGAGGGAATATCGTCTACTCCAGTGGCATTGTTTCGACTTCAATCTTTCAGAGCTCTGTTAAATTTTTTCCACGACATCTTATCTCCAGTCTCATCTTCGTGTACTTCCTCTTCTCTTTCTATAATATTGCATTCAGGTTCGTTTCTCTTGTAAAGCCTTTCTTTGCATAATACTGGTCTTCCATACGAGCTCTTGATATTTATACAGCTGCTTCTCTTTTCTCCAAAGGCCTCTTAAGTTTCCTAAGGGCGGTATATAACTTTCCCCTAGTTATACTGTACATGCTTTAACAGACTTGCATTTGTCCTCTGGTCATTCCTACTTAGCCATCTTGCACTTTCTGTATTCGCCTTTGCTTCCTCATTTGCTGCATTATTTTTTAATATTTTCTCCTTTCATTAATTAAATTCATTATCTCACGTGTTATCCAAAGATTTCTATTAGGCCTTGTCCTTTTACCTGTTTGATCCTCTGCTGGATTCACTATTTCTTCTCTCAAAGCTACACGTCCGCCTTCTACTGTTTTCCTTTCCCCGGATTCAGTCAAAAATGGTTCAAATGGCTCTAAGCACTATGGTACTTAACATCTTGAGGTCATCAGTTCCCTAGACTTAGAACTACTTAAACCTAACTAGGCAGGATTCGAACCTGCGGCCGTAGAAGCCGCGTGGTTCCGGACTGAGGCGCCTTGAACCGTTCGGCCACCGCGGCCGGCCCAGATTCAGTCAATCGTTACCTATTGCTCCCTTTGAAATTCTCAACAACATCTGGTTCTTTTTACTTATCCAGATGCTACCCCCCATAGTTTCCTATCATTTTGAAATTTCTTCAGTTTTAATCTACGTTTCATAACATATAAATTATAGCCTGAGTCCACGTTTTCTCCAGGAAATGACTTACAATTTAAAATCTGGTTGCGAAATCTCTTTCTCGCCATTATATTATCAATTTGGACCCCTGCAGTGTCTCTTCCACATATACAGGGTGTTTCAAAAATGACCGGTATATTTGAAACGGCAATAAAAACTAAACGAGCAGCGATAGAAATACACCGTTTGTTGCAATATGCTTGGGACAACGGTACATTTTCAGGCAGACAAACTTTCGAAATTACAGTAGTTACTATTTTCAACAACAGATGGCGCTGCGGTCTGGGAAACTCTGTAGTACGATATTTTCCACATATCCACCATGCGTGGTAATAATATGGCGTAGTCTCTGAATGAAATTACCCGAAACCTTTGACAACGTGTCTGGCGGAATGGCTTCACATGCAGATGAGATGTACTGCTTCAGCTGTTCAATTGTTTCTGGATTCTGGCGGTACACCTGGTCTTTCAAGTGTCCCCACAGAAAGAAGTCACAGGGGTTCATGTCTGGCGAATAGGGAGGCCAATCCACGCCGCCTCCTGTATGTTTCGGATAGCCCAAAGCAATCACACGATCATCGAAATATTCATTCAGGAAATTAAAGACGTCGGCCGTGCGATGTGGCCGGGCACCATCTTGCATAAACCACGAGGTGTTCGCAGTGTCGTCTAAGGCAGTTTGTACCGCCACAAATTCACGAAGAATGTCCAGATAGCGTGATGCAGTAATCGTTTCGGATCTGAAAAATGGGCCAATGATTCCTTTGGAAGACATGGCGGCCCAGACCAGTACTTTTTGAGGATGCAGGGACGATGGGACTGCAACATGGGGCTTTTCGGTTCCCCATATGCGCCAGTTCTGTTTATTGACGAAGCCGTCCAGGTAAAAATAAGCTTCGTCAGTAAACCAAATGCTGCCCACATGCATATCGCTGTCATCAATCCTGTGCACTATATCGTTAGCGAATGTCTCTCGTGCAGCAATGGTAGCGGCGCTGAGGGGTTGCCGCGTTTGAATTTTGTATGGATAGAGGTGTAAACTCTGGCGCATGAGACGATACGTGGACGTTGGCGTCATTTGGACCGCAGCTGCAACACGGCGAACGGAAACCCGAGGCCGCTGTTGGATCACCTGCTGCACTAGCTGCGCGTTGCCCTCTGTGGTTGCCGTACGCGGTCGCCCTACCTTTCCAGCACGTTCATCCGTCACGTTCCCAGTCCGTTGAAATTTTTCAAACAGATCCTTTATTGTATCGCTTTTCGGTCCTTTGGTTACATTAAACCTCCGTTGAAAACTTCGTCTTGTTGCAACAACACTGTGTTCTAGGCGGTGGAATTCCAACACCAGAAAAATCCTCTGTTCTAAGGAATAAACCATGTTGTCTACAGCACACTTGCACGTTGTGAACAGCACACGCTTACAGCAGAAAGACGACGTACAGAATGGCGCACCCACAGACTGCGTTGTCTTCTATATCTTTCACATCACTTGCAGCGCCATCTGTTGTTGAAAATTGTAACTACTGTAATTTCGAAAGTTTGTCCGCCTGAAAATGTACTGTTGTCCCAAGCATATTGCAACAAACGGTGTATTTCTATCGCTGCTCGTTTAGTTTTTATTGCCGTTTCAAATATACCGGTCATTTTTGAAACACCCTGTATACACCCTTATTATGCGTGTCTTAAACAAAGTTTTATCAATGATTAAATTATGCTCTGCGCAACCTTCAACCAAATGCGTTCCTCTCTCCTTTCTTCCCCCAGTCCATATTATTTTTGCTTCTCTTCCTTTTTCTACTGTTGCAGTCCACCCCGCCATCAAAATCCAATTTTCCTCTTCCTTAACTATCTGAATAATTTCTTTTATCTCATCATAGATTCTTTCAATCTCTTCGTTATCTGCCGAGCTAATTGACATATTCTTTTACTGCTGTGGTGGACGTTTGCTTCATTTCTGTCTTGACTGTCCTGTTCGAAGTTGCTTACCCATATTCCTATTTCCTTATTCGTTATTAGACCCACTCTTGAATTACGCTTATTTGATTCTGTATTTATAACTCTCTACTCACCCGACCAGAAGTCGTTTCCTTCCTGCCCTGGAACTTCACTAATTTCCTCTGTAGCCTGTCTCGCATCAACCTATCAATTTTCCTTTTTAAATTTTCTAACTTGCCTACGTGATTAAGGGATCTAACATTCCACTCTCCGACCCACAGAATGTCAGCCTTCTTTTCATGATTACGATATCCTCCTGATATCCGAAAGCGAGACTATTTGAACTCCGGAATATTTGTTTAACCCAGACGATGCCATTATAATTTAACCATACAGTGAAGCTACATGCCGTCGGGAAAACTAAAGGCTGTAGTTTCCCCTTGCTATCAGTACCAGCACAACAAGCCCATGCTTGCTAATGTTACAAGCCCAGATCTGTCAATATCCAGACTGTTGCTTTTGCAACGACCGTAAAAGCTGCTGCCCCTTTTCAGGAAACACACGTTTGTCTGGCCTCTCAACAGACACCCCACCTTTGTTGTTGCACCTACGGTATGACTATCTGTAGCGTTGAAGCACACAAGCTACCCAACCTCGGCAAGGTCCGTACTTCATGGGGGTGACGGTTCAAAAATGGCTCTGAGCACTATGGGACTGAACATCTATGGTCATCAGTCCCCTAGAACTTAGAACTACTTAAACCTAACTAACCTAAGGACATCACACAACACCCAGCCATCACGAGGCAGAGAAAATCCCTGACCCCGCCGGGAATCGAACCCGGGAACCCGGGCGTGGGAAGCGAGAACGCTACCGCACGACCACGAGATGCGGGCCATGGGGGTGACAAGTACAGTAAACGTTGCATAAAATGTAATACGTAATGTGTTTACAACAAAGACGCAAGAGCTCTACTAGCAAATATTGGCGATCTACTTACTATAAGATCTTTAGGTTTTTATAGGACATGCAAACCGAAAGGTGTCAGACACTTAACTGGATGTGTTCATTATCCATTAACGGGAGTTCTAGAACACAAAACGATGGCACGGAACAATGATTCTAAAATTCAGGAACCTTATTGACCGAAATAGGTACCTGTAACGAGCAGGGAATTTTAACATTGTGTTTCCATCATATTACGTAGCTAATCGTAAGTAATATATTCACGTTGCAATATCGAACAGTAAGTATTGAATATTCGACCTTTTGCTTGAATTCTGAATGTTCCATGTTTGCAGCAAAACGCAAGCCACTTTTATTTTTAAATAAGCACTATGACGAACGAACTCCTAGACGATACATGAAATATGTATTTAAAAAGTAGAGGAAAGAAAGAAAAGGGATTAGCAAGGAAAAACAGAAACTGAAAAGAGGTTTCGATCAAATATTTCAGCAGAATATAGATGAAAGTCAGCATAGGTAATGACTGTAGAAAAACTCGAACGTTAAATAATCCCGCGTAGAAATATCCTAAAATGAGTAAAAACATTATAGTTCGACGATTTTACAGACGTATTTTATTGTTCACTAATGGTGTCTTTAACAGTACGAGATGACATCCAACCTCTTCCTAGTCTTGCTGTACGCTATAAGATAGCAAAAGGCGTGAAAACATCTGCACAAATATTTCCCGGAATTTACATTATCTAGTGTACAGTGTACAAGAACCTGATGACAACTTAGAGACTAATTAGAAACCTAAGCAGAAGGCTACTCTTCTATTTGATTTCATTTTATAACCTCTGAGGTTGTCGGAATATCATTATCCTTATATACAGAATGTACTTCAAAACATTAGTGTGGTATCAGGTCATGGAGGCTCGGAAGAATTATGGGAGCTCAGGCGTTTTAAAGCAGTGCTGATCACAGATGGAGGCAGAAAACAACTGGAGGCTGTTTATGAATATGCGCTCGTGTCAATGTGTGTTGCTCTGGGGAAAGACGTAAGTGGAAAGCAATGCTTTATAAACTAGCGTAGATAAGAAACCTAACGTTTGCTTTACCAAATAATTTATTGGCAGAACTGGAAACAACAACTGGTCAATAGAATACGAGACACACCATGTACGAAATTTTATAAAGCAAGGCAGAGACAGAGAACCTCTTGTGCTGCTGCTGTGTTAGGCTTCGTGTTGGAGACTACTGCGATCCCATCTGCTTGGGATGTAAAGAAATAGCTGCCTGACTCTGGAAGACACGGATTACACACGCCCACAAGAAGTGTAGCAGTACTGATCCACAATACCATTGGCATCGATCTGTTGTGGAATCGTGGAAGTTGTTCTGATCTTAAACAAAGTGAGGTATCCAGAACATAATGACCTCCTCCATTCACATCTACATGGGTACTCTGCAAATCACACTTAAGTGCCTGGCAGAGTGTTCATCGAACCACCTTCACAATAATTCTCTATTGTTCCACTCTTGAGCAGCGCGAGGAAAAAAGAACACCTTCATCTTTCCGTGCAGCTCTGATTTCCCTTATTCTATTATGCTGATCGCCAGCCGCGGTGGTCTCGCGGTTCTAGGCGCGCAGTCAGGAACCGTGCGACTGCTACGGTTGCAGGTTCGAATCCTGCCTCGGGCATGAATGTGTGTGATGTCCGTAGGTTAGTTAGATTTAATTAGTTCTAAGTTCTAGGGGACTGATGACCATAGCAGTTGAGTCCCATAGTGCTCAGAGCCATTTTTTTATTATGCTGATCATTTTCTCCTATGTAGGTCGGTGACAACAAAATATTTTGGCGTTTGGAGGAGAAATTTAGTGATTGAAATTTCGCGAGAAGATCCCGCCGCAACGAAAAACGCCTTCGTTTTAATGATTTCCAACTCTGAATCCTGTATCTTATCCCTTACACTCTCTGCCCAATTTCTCGATAATACAAAACGTGCTACCCTTTGTTGAACTTTTTAGACCTACTCCGTTAATCCTATCTGGTAAGGCTCCCACATAGCGCAGCACTCTCCAAAAGAGGACGAGAAAACGTAATGTAGGTAGTCTCTTTAGTAGATCTGTTGCATCTTCTAAGTGTTCTGCCAATAAAACACAGTCTTTGGATCGCCATCATCACAACAGTTTCTATGTGTTTTTTCGAATTTACATTGATTTTAATTGTAATTTCTAGATATCTAGTTCAATTTACAGCCCTTAGATTTGATTGATTTATGGTGTAACCGAAGTTTAACCGATTCCTTTTAGCACTCATGTGGATGACCACGCCAATTTTCGCACCATACAGATAGCTTAAGTAAATCGTTTAACTTTAATAGAAGATAAACGACAGCATTACCAGCAAACAACCTAAGACTGCTGCTCAGATTGTCTCATAATTCACTTATAAAAAATAAGAAACAGCAGAGGACCTATAACACTACTCGATGACTTTACCTCAGTTACTATGCACTGTGAACGTTCTGACAGAAAATCACGAATCCAGTCGCATAACTGAGACGATATTCCATATTGATTACATTCCATATTTGATTACAAGCCGCATGTGAAGCACGGTTTGAAAGGTCTTCTGGAAATCTAGAAATACTGAATCAATCTGAAATCCTTTGGGGATGACACTCAACACTACGTGTCAATGAAGAGCTAGTTGTGTTTCATAAGCTCGATGTTTTCTAAATCCGTGTTGACTGTGTGTCAATAGACCATTCTCTTCAAGGTAATTCATGACGTTCGAACACGATACGTGTTCCACAATCCTGCTGCATATTGACGTTAATGATATAGGCCAGTAAGTACTCCTATTGACTTTCTTGAATGACCTGTGCAACTTTCCCGTCTTTGGGTACGGATCTATTGGCGAGCGAGCAGTAGCATATGATTCTTAAGTACGGTACTATTACACCAGCATACTCTGAAAGGAACCTAACTGGTGTACGATCTGGACCGGAAGACTTGGTTTTATTATGTGATTTAAGTTGCTTCACTACTCCGAGAAAATTTACTTCTAAGTTAATTATGTTGCCAGCTGTTTTCGATTCGAATTCTGCAATATTTACCTCGCCTTCTTTGGTGAAGGAATTTCGAAAGGCTGTGTTTAATAACTTTGCTTTAGAAGCTCCGTCATAGATAGTATTTCCATTGCTGTCGCACAGAGAAGGTATTAATTGTGTCTTTCCACTAGCATATTTTACATACGACAAGAATCTCTCTGGATTTTCTGCCAGGTTTCGAGACAATCACTACGAACTCCGCAAAGACTGATTGTGCAAAATCCAATTCGCGCTCTTCTCGCATCACATCATGACAGACATGGATCAACGCAGTCAGATGGATGCATTATTTCTTGTCTTCTGAACAGTATGACTCCGTACAACACCAAAGGATACTAACGAAAATACGTTCATGCTATCTTGTATGGAGTAACTTCTGGTGTGCTTCAGCGAACTCTTTTAACCCCCTTTCTGTTCGCGTAATGACATGGCCGATAACATTAATAGTAAGCTGGAGCAACTGAGGGTTACTAGTGATTGGAGAGAAGCGCAAAAAAAAAAAAAAAAGGTTCAAATGGCTCTGAGCACTATGGGACTTAACATCTGTGGTCATCAGTCCCCTAGAACTTAGAACTAATTAAACCTAACTAACCTAAGGACATCACACACATCCATGCCCGAGGCAGGATTCGAACCTGCGACCGTAGCGGTCGCGCGGTTCCAGACTGTACCGCGTAGAACCGCTCGGCCACCTCGGCCGGCAGAGAAGCGCAGGTCACTCCTGTTTTCAAGAAGGGTCGTAGCACAGATGCACATGATTATAGGCCTATATCGTTGACGTCAGTCTGTTGTAAAAATGGTTCAAATGGCTCTGAGCGCTATGGGACTTAACATCTGAGGTCATCAGTCCCCTAGAACTTAGAATACTTTAACCTAGCTGGCCGGAGTGGCCGAGCGGTTCTAGGCGCTTCAGTCTGGAACCGTGCGACCGCTACGGTCGCAGTTTCGAATCCTGCTTCGCACATGGATGTGCGTGATGTCCTTAGGTTAGTTAGGTTTAAGTAGTTCTACGTTCTAGGGGACTGATGACCACAGAAGTTAAGTCCCATAGTGCTCAGAGCCATTTGAACTTAAACCTAACTAACCTAAGGACATCACACACATCCATGCCTGAGGCAGGATTCGAACCTGCGACCGTAGCAGTCACGCGGTTCCGGGCTGAAGCGCCTAGAACCGCTCGGCCACCGCAGCCGGCAGTCTGTTGTAGAATAGTGGAATATGTTTAATGCTAAAAAAATTATGACTTTTTGGAGAACGAAAGTTTCCTCTATGAAAATCAACTTGGATTCCACAAACTGAGATTTAGCGCAAGTCAGCTAGCTCTGTTCCTCCATGAGATTCATAACGTCTTAGGCAACTGCGCTGTTTGATGCCGTGTTCATTGTCTTCAGGAAGGCATTTGACGCCGTTCCGCACTGCCACCTAGTGAAAAAATGAAAAATGCAGTGAACCTTCTAGAAACTGAATGTGGATAGGGGAGAGTCGTTCAGCATCGGCCATGTGAAGTTTTTTGACTTTACTGTGTGGCTGTGTTTGTTAATCAGAATATTAACATACTATTCTCTTACCTCAAGACGTTTTCTATGAATAGCACAGTGTAATGATTTTTATTTTGTTTATGTTACTTAATTACATCGAAAGTGAAAGGACTATAATTACAACGCTTGTCGAAAGTGGCTTGCAGTATTGGCCATTGTCTTTTCTGTGATAATATCGGTTGTTAATCAAGCACTGCGCTGATACTCACCAATAGTAAGAGAACACATAAGCAGGGGTACTTATTGTTACTATTTCAGCTCAGGTCACCAATATTTTACTCACAATTTTACAGAGATCGCAAATAAAATACAAAATATTCTTCTGATTCACACATCCAACATGTGCCCAGCCCTTACGAGTACACGTGGTACACTAAACACATAATCCACTGCTCAGTCTCTTCTACTGGCCCATTATTTCATGTACGTTTCAGTTTTCTTCCCTGCTTTGTAATTGGCGTGCTGTGACCTCCTTATGCGTATTTATTTTTTTGGAACACCTTACTTAAGTTCCCATCGCAACCCCTGAGATGATAGATATAGTGATAGGTCGATGTCAAATTTCTAAGTGTTCTAGAGGCACGAAAGTTGACACGAAACTTATATTGTGTTATGAACAAGAAAGGAAGATTAGTTGGCTGGCTCTGAGCACTATGGGACTCAACTGCTGAGGTCATTAGTCCCCTAGAACTTAGAACTAGTTAAACCTAACTAACCTAAGGACATCACAAACATCCATGCCCGAGGCAGGATTCGAACCTGCAACCGTAGCGGTCTTGCGGTTCCAGACTGCAACGCCTTTAACCGCACGGCCACTTCGGCCGGCAAGTTCAGTTTCCTTCAGCTCTCTTTCAGACTCTATTTTTTTCTGTTTTTAATCTCTTCTCTTTGCTGGCGATCTTTTCCTTTTCTTATTGTTGAAATCTCTTCTGCTGGCTCCCTCACGGTTATTGCTCACAGACATTCTCATGCACTCTTGATTTTATTTCCCTCTTACTTTTCCTCATTTCCCGCCATTTCAATCTGAAAAGAACTAACAAGAAGAAAATGTAATTTAAAAACTGAAATTACTTTCGGTCGATACTAAAAGATAATCGGGTGGCCGGGCGATACTGCACGACTCTCCCCTAGATAAGCGGCCGCGTAACCAACGGAACAGTTTTGTTCTACATAGTTACCTTCCTGTCTGTTACTTAAAACAGTATTTATGGCAAAATTAAAATTGTCGTTGTTTAATTTAGATTTTATTCGAAAATGGTTGATTTGTAACGTGACACACAGGGTTTGTTATAGTAAAAATAAAAAAAAATACAGATTTATCATATGGCACTGGGAAACGCAATTTCCTCAAAAAAGATAAAATTAAAAAAAATACAAAACATAAACATCTCAAACATTGCTTCAATACTTCATCGAACATATATAAAACATGTTCTTGTTATTGACAAACAACTTTGGCACGTATCAGTGACAACAGGAAATTCTTGCCTTTGATCATGATGAAGAGTTTTCTACTGAGTACAAAATAAACAACAATAATTATATAGATTTTTTGGTGTTTGTGCACGTAAATTGTACTTGCATCAAAAGTAATTGTTTTGGTTACACATAAGCGCAAAATTCACTTGAGCAGCTTTCTTATTTCTACTCAAAAATTCAGTTTCTGTTTTGTAAGGATATAAAATACACAATGGACTAGCACTGAACGATGTGCTGTTCTGAATGTGTGCAAAACAAACATATAAACAAAAAACAAATACTTGCAGTCAGCTCCCAGTTTCTCTCTCGTACAATCATTACTGTCTCGTTCCCCACCTCCGGTAACCGTACCATTTACTACGTCATTTGTATACTATACCAAAAACTATTAAACCGTAGTTTTTGTAGAGCACAACTCTACCACAGAGGCATTTAAGCTGTCAATTTTCGTGCACATCATTTCGAGTGGAAATGTAAGAAACTCTACTGTGCGGTACAGTAGAAATGACTCTTTGACATGTGCTTCACAGTAGTTTGCAGAGCATGGATGTGGGTGTAGGTGTAGATAATCGCTGCGAGTCGTGGTTTTTGTTGCATGTTGCCTATCCACAACACAACCACCTGCACTTAGCTTCGACGTAAGTGCGAAATCTGCAGCCGTTGTCCAATAGTGCTGTAGTCATCATGCTACTGTTACATTACCTGGAGACAAACGGTTTCTGTGGCTTAGAAATTTATTTCCTGCTGACATACAAGATCAGCGGAAACGGTTCTCTTCGAGTTCGACTACGAGACACCTTTCAGTCATTGAAACTCACGCTATTCCGACTTTGTTGTTTTAGGAACGGGTCAGGCACTTGTAGTATCTGTTTCATTAGACGATCTCTTTCACGGAAATGATGAACAGAACTGTTTCCGCAGGTAGTATAAAGACGAACACTGCAAGTTTCGTATACCGTGATTGATAGACTTCTCCTATAAGACACTGAATGCTGTTCCTAAAAATAATCCAGAAACACCATTTAAGATGGAACTTTTGATGGAGTATTGTTTTATTTCTTTGTATACTGGGTGGATAGGCAATCGCTGTGGTTCTATACGAATAACGCATAAAAGCAAGCCTAAGACGGCATGCTTGGAGAGTTTAAGTGTTGTAACTTCCTGGCAGATTAAAACTGGGTGCCGCACTGGTACACTCCGGCGGACCGGTGCTAATGATGTTTAATTAATATAATCCCTAAGGCGAGATTAAGCACTAGACACAGTTCGGCGATGCGTAGCTCTATCGAATATTGGCTCGATGTTGTCATAGGGTCGAGCTGTACGGTTCTGCTTTCATGCCAAACAGCTAAACTCACTGCAGAAATAATTGCAGCCTATGATCCTATAGTCAAGTATACCTAAGTAATGCGAATTTCAGTAATACCGATTGCAAAGCAATAAATAATACCGAAAGAATGAAAAAGTTTAAGTAAATTCTATTGATACATCCAACAATATAGACCTTAGATTCTAATGAACTGGTGATTTATTCAACCAATTAACAAAATAAATGTTGTCCTAAAAATATTATTTGGCTATGAAATACAAGTACAATAATATTCAAATGCAGTAAAGCTAGCGTGACTGCATCTTTGAAGTGGAGCAGGTCCCACAATTTCTATTTAAACTTCACTATCGGCGCAAGAACAGAGCCCTATTCCTTGAACTAGCCACAAAATGTTCACCAGCTCATAAATGTATAAAGTCCAGTACAGCGATCAACGTGTCAAATTAGCCTAACAACGAACAGGTTCCTGCAGTCTGGATTTGGATTGGATTGTGTGGGGAGGAGACCAGACAGCAAGGTCATCGATCTCCTCGGATTAGGGAAGGACGGGGAAGGAAGTCGGCCGTGCCCTTTCAAAGGAACCATCCCGGCATTTGCCTGGAGCGATTTAGGGAAATCACGGAAAACCTAAATCAGGATGGCCGGACGCGGGATTGAACCTTCGTCCTCCCGAATGCGAGTCCAGTGTGCTAGCCACTGCGCCACCTCGCTCGGTGCAGTCTGTTCTATAACATTTTCAGATTTACAGCCAAACATTATCGATGTTCAACACTGAACATCACCTATTATTTGAGAAATGTTGTAGTTCCATCTGGCTTGCAGGCTTGACTGGAAATTTTTCTAAGTCCAAACAAATGCCGCTTGACTCTCAAAATCAATCATTTCACAACTCCTAAACCACGCTATCAACATTATCTCCAAGGCTTGTACGTATAGCGTGGCCGCCTGAGACACGATGACTGGGAGCTACCATTTGTGCGCTTTTATAAGCTTCGGTTTGCTCACCGAAATGGACAACGAACATAAAATACAGGAAATGGACCACCGTTTAAAACGTACAAAGTTTACAAATATGACATATAAGTCGAATGAAAGGTCTTTTTCTCCTGGTCTTGCTCAGACCACACAGATTATCCTACATACAATAATTTATGCACAATTGCATAATACATAAAATTTATGCACAGACGCTTACCATAAATGACCACTAAATTGTTTTAAAACATGGTAAGAAAGTAAAGATGGCCTTCTCAACAGGCGCGTCTCTTTGTGTGGTAGCAAACAGCGCATTTAAATTACCACTTTCAAGAGAGGAGAGTCTTTCGTAGAGGTCAAATTTAATACTTACATAAATAAATAATCGAAGCATATGATCTATGGGCATAATAGAAAGGTACAGGGAAAGTCATGCTACGTTTGTATTCTGTGTAAGTGTGGAGAATACGATGAACTGGCATATTTACATAATTAAAAAGGTATAAAACACCCAATACTTCAACAAGAAAAATATATAGATGTGTGCCTTATAGTGGTGATAGCTGCAGCCCTACATTATCATTTAATTTCTTGTTTTCCAAGATCGCATGAAGTGTTGAACTGTTATTAATTTTTAAAGGTTTTTATAAGACTATACATTTGCTATTACGACGTAACGTCTGTAGTTTTTTTTTATTACATAAGGGGCAGTCCAATGAGAACAAGACCGATGGAAAAAAAGTACGTAAACTGTTCATTATTTCAAAAATAACCGCCATAACTGTTAACACATAGCACACTGGACTCGTATTCGGGAGGACGACGGTTCAATCCCACGTCCGGCCATCCTGATTTAGGTCTTCCGTGATTTACCTAAATCGCTCCAGGCAAATGCCGGGATGGTTCCTTTGAAAGAGCACGGCCGACTTCCTTCCCTAATCCGATGAGACCGATGACCTCGCTGTTTGAACTCTTTCCCCAAAACAACCCAACTGTTGACACATTGGGGATTGATGGCCTCAGATGTTAAGTCCCATAGTGCTCAGAGCGATTTTTGTTAACACATTCATCGCACTGTGAGACAAGACGGTCAATACTTTCATGGAAAATTTTTTGCAATTACCTACAGGCTCATAATTTGCACCCAGTCATGCACCTCTTCGTTTATGTCTGATGGAACAGACATTGCTGGCTATCTACATCTATATTAAATATTACGAAACTGCGTGCTCACATGTGTGAAGGACATTGCATATTAATATACAGATACTCATACTACAGAACACAGACATTGTAAACTAAAATGTGCATTACATGCCTCGACGATAACGACACTGTAACTCCGTGTTTCGGGAATCACGTACTGTGCGAGTTAAATTAGGGGATGTCGACAGTGTGGCGTATGGAGGTTCGGATCGGTCCTTAAGGCGTGCACGGGTAGCCGAAGTAGACCCAGCTCAGCGTGTTTAGTCAAGGGCCTGGCCACCCCCCGTAGTAAAAAGCGGAGTGAATTTCTCATCGATAGATTGTGAAATATATCATGTGACGTTTGCAAAGAACCATTCACGATATAACGTGAAAAAAACAGACCGAAAAAATAGGAAAAAAGTAGTAGAACGGTGGTTAAGGTTACCGCTCGCGATAGGTGCGGAATCCGGGTTCGAGTCCTAGCCAACACAAATTTTCATGTGTCACTAATAAATAGCACATTTGACGTCACATTGATTTCTCAGTTTGCGAGTTAATTTCGTAACACCGATTATCGGTCGCTGTCCGTCCACCCCTCAGTAATCGCGTAGCAACCGGACCTGGCCCCAAATATCTGCCCTCGCCTTAGTCCCTCAACCAAGTTATAACTTGCAACTCCAAGAATCCAATAACTTCAGAAGGCTGAGTAGATCACCAGAATATGCATTATGTTACAATTCGAACGCGAATCTCAATTCATTCAGGTGTTTTGAGTTTTGTTTTAACGTTGTTTGAACAGTATTCAAAGAGGATAAGAAGTCTTTACTTCTATGTGATACTCACATTCAGCGAATAATTTGGAATACTGTCTACCTCCTAATATCGCGTTGGGCCTCCTTTTACCCGGCGTAGTGTAGCAACTCGGCGTGGCATGGACTCAACATGCCGTTGGGAGTCCCCTGCAGAAATATTGAGCCCTGCTGCCTCTACAGGCGTCCATAACTGCGAAAATGTAGCCGGTGCGCGATTTTATCTCCTGTTGGTGTGCCATAGATGTTCTATGTGATTCATGTCGGGAGATCTGGGTGGCCAAATCATTCGCTCGAATTGACCAGAATGATGTTCAAACGAGTCGCGAATAGTTATGGCCGGGTGGCATGGTTTTGTCGTCCATAATAGAAGTTCATGAATGGCTGCAAACTGTTTCCAAGTAGCCAAACATAACCGTTTCCAGTCAATGATCGGTGTAGTTGGACCAGAGGACCCAGTCCCTACCATGTAAACGCAGGTCACACCATTCTCGAGCCACCATCAGCTTGCACAGTGCCTTGTTGACAACTTCGGTCCATGGCTTTGTAAGATCTGCGCCACACTCGAATCCTACCATCAGCTCTTACCAACATAAATCGGGACTCATCTGAGCGGGCCGCGGTTTTCCAGTCGTCTAGGTTCCAACAGGTATGGTCAGGAGCTCAGGAGAGGCGCTGCAGGCGATGTCGTGCTGATAGCAAAGGCATTCACGTCGGTCGTCTGCTGCCACAGCCCATTACTGCCAAATTTCGTCACATTGTCCTAACGTATATGTTTGTCGTACGTCACATTGACTTCTGCAGTAATGCTTGTGTGTTAGCACTGACAACTTATGCAAGCGCCTCTGCTCTCGGTCGTTAAGTGAAGGCCGGCAACCACTGTGTTGTCCGTGGTGAGAGGTAATGTCTGAAATTTGGTATTCTCGGCACACTCTGGACACCGTGGATCTCGGAATATTGAATCCCTTAGCGATTTCCGAAATGGAATGCCTCATGCCTGTAGCTCCAACTACCATTCAGCATTCAAAGTCTTTTAATTTCCGTCGTGCGGCCATAAACACGTCGGAAATCTTCCCTCATAAATCACCTAAAAACAAATGACAGCTCCGCCAATGCACTAGCCTTTTATCCCTTGTGTACGCGATACTACCTCCGTCTGTATTCGTGCATATCGTTGTCCCATGACTTTTGTCACCTTAGTGTTCACCAGACAAAATAACACAAATTACAATGAAAGATAAAACCAAATTACTTCGTTAGTTGGACTGTAATGAATTCTTCACAACGCTTTATTGCAACCCAAAATAAACATATTGTCACGAGAGAGCATTTTAAATGCAATACCGAGCGCAACAGAAAGGTACGGACAAACATATACCTCACACATAGCAGAAAAATATTTTATATCAACGTGGGTCCAGAAGCGCTTTACTTTCGTGTTAGATTTTATCTCACACAATTCTGCATAGCTGGGAAACAGAAAGTACCAGCATACCGCACGTAAATATTTGTGGCATGAAATGTTCAAAATGTCCTTCGTTTGCACTGCAGCCCGCATGTGCTGATATATCCCTGATGCACTGTGTATTGCCTCTTGTAATACGGGCACGAGGATCCTCTGCAGCTTCCGTCTGGGCTCGATGTGTAGGGGCTTTCAGATTCCCCCAGAAATAAAAGTCTGCGGGCAGTCTGTCACTTAGACGCAAAACTTGAGAAATACAACTTAACAGACGCAACCAGGAGGGCATTTTGAACGTTTCGTGTAAGAAAAATTTTCATGTGATACACTGGAAAGTTCTGCTCTTGTCTCTTTCCCATAGTTGTCTTTCAAACATGGAAATAAAGCATTTCAGATCCATGTCTACATAGCCTTTTATCTTTTTAAATGAATAAGGACTGTGTTCTGGAAGTTTGGCTGTACCTTTTAGTTACCCCCAACAATCTGTTGCTTCTGATCCTACTGTGACCGTTAGCAAAGGCTTGCTTCTTACTTTACATGTAATCACATGGTGTTTGCCTCCGTTCTTCCACAGCAGGGAGACTAATTGTTAAATGGATTATGACTGAATTGATCTGGCACGTAGCTGACGCTTTGGTTCAGGTCCCGGCTTTTGAGCAACACATTCAGCAAATACAACCAATTTTGTTCGAACCCCGAGTCAGTGTCTCTTCTTTCGTAGACAGAGGCGTTATTACGACCCTGCCGAAAAATTCGATTCCGAGTGTGGTCAGCATGCTACTCTCCAAGAGACAGACAATGTCCTCATTGCGAACACAATTTTAATCAGACTGTGTGTCATATGTCCTGACGGGAATCCAAATGTGATAGACATTTCTCACCGATCTGTTCTCTGAGGACCGAATTAAAAAAGCTTTTCATGCGTTAGTTAACGATTTTTCCACTTTTACTCGCTTCAGCACGAACGTTCCGTGTATACATTGCTGCTCATTCCTTTCAACAGCGGACCAAACTCCTCCTGTTTCCTGCAAAAAAATGTAAAGCTTGGTCGTTGATCTACTAGACGTGGACATAGCCACATTTATTGTGTGACTGTTTGAGGATATACGAACAGATTATACCACATATATTGTTGATTTTTGCTGTCTGTGTGGTAGTGTTGAAGAAGACGACAGTTCTTAGAAAATGACTGTGACACTATTACAGACGACTTCCATACTTATGTTTGCGTCTGTAATGAACATATTCACACCTGCCATAAATGTTACTGTTCTCTGCATAACAATATAATCTTCAGTCTGCGAGCTATTACCTTAGTGATATGCCCACCCGAAATGTTATATTTTTCTTTAAAGGCATTGACGATATGTAAACAAATTTTAAAATTGGCAAAAGCCCAAGCTTAAATATGCCAGTGGCGGACTATTGACTCATTGTCTCCAGCTCGATGGACTGTGCTCTTACAGAATCCTTTTTAAGCTTTCAGTGTCGATGTTCAAATGGTTCAAATGGCTCTGAGCACTACGGGACTTAACATCTATGGTCATCAGTCCCCTAGAACTTAGAACTACTTAAACCTAACTAACCTAAGGACAACACACAACACCCAGTCATCACGAGGCAGAGAAAATCCCTGACCCCGCCGGGAATCGAACCCAGGAATCCAGGCGTGGGAAGCGAGAACGCTCCCGCACGACCACGAGATGCGGAGTGTCGATGTTTCGTTTCCACTGAAATGCCCTCGGGCTTGTCTTTTGCGTATCACTTGGTCCAAAATTATCTTGCTATTCGAGCTCGCTAATTGTATCTATATAGATTCACTATTTTCTGGTAACAATTGCAACCACTGTTATAATAACCATCATAAATGTTGTCCAATAGCCAGTCATTGCTACTTCGTAGCACAAATGTTCGTGATATTTTTGCTGTCTATTCACTTTGATTTGTAGTTCCTTCAGTTGTCGCATATTACATTTCAAAACTCTTATCTTCATGCGCTGTTTCTTCCCCTTTGTCAGAGTAACTGTTACTTTTCCTCTCCAATGTATCAGTATGCATTTCTGTCAAGCCCCATCGTATTTACGCTTTATGATTTCATGTAAGGTGCATGCAAACGTCCCATACTCCACACCAGTTACATCTTTATCACCAATGTGACGTACCTTTTTGGGCAGCAGCTTAGCAATGGTGACTGTGTATATTGGTTTTGTGTTTAAAATAGGTTTTCTGCTGCAGTCAAATTTCCTAAAATTTATTAATGAGACGTGATCCGGCATCGTGCTGGTAATTTACAGCAACTTGCACATTAATTTTTTAGTTTTATATTCTTTTGGAGTCTGTTGACTAAAAGTTAATGTGCATGTAACAGTAAAGCGCCTGATGACGTCAGCATGCTGTCGAAACTAGTCGTGCCAATATATATTAGTAAAAAGTGACTGAAGCTGGAAAAGTATTTCACAAATTTTGTAATATTGTCGCTGATCTCAACAAATTATATTGATATATTTTAGTTCCATTGGGTTTCGCTAACTCATGTCCGCAGCTAGTGCGAGCATTTCACTAACAATTACGGCAACAGTTTCACTCGTACTGTGTGTATAGCTACATCGCAGCCAGGCTAGTACTCTGACCTTTAGATGACTAGTTCCGGCACACACAGATTTACAGGCGAATGGTACTGAGAGCAATTCAGGTACATACAAAGTTGTATTTTAGACCCATTTCTAGTCGTTTTAGCCGATCGAGCTGTGTATGAGACGTGTGATGGAGACCAATACGAATATGTGGTTTGTTTCTGTTAATTAATTTTCCAGACCTACCAGAGGAATGACTGGGTAAAATACTTCCATGATTTTTCTAGTACGCTGTACGTGTACTTGGGTATCTGTAACTTCTGTGAATCAGGTCTGTTGCAGTACCCCAGCTTGTGTGTCCTTTCGAAAACTCACAATTCTCTCCGTTGGTTGGAAGTTACAGAAATTACGTATATGAAATTAGTACATTCTTCCTGTACTTACTCGTTCTCGGATGTGGAGTCTGGCTCTACGTTCCCCATACTAACGCGGTTGTTTAACGCCCGAAACTGGCCCCGAAAGCAACAGAGGGAAATATCCCCTGTAGTAGTCGTAATCATCACGTCGTCTGACAAAGACCACGCTCTTCTGTAACATCGGTCAATAGCATTTTTCACTAAAAATGCGACTGCTTTTCTTACCAACTTGTTGTCCTGCGGTCCTGTATATCGAAATCCTTGAAAACGCTGCAGTTTGATCGTTCTGTTGTGACACAATTTAATTATACTGCAAATGCTACTAACACAAAAGAATCCTTTCGGAAATCCATCTCTAGGAAATGGTTGAGATTTACCATTGTTGCCGATTAGTCATGCTTGAACAGGGTAGAACACTGCTGTACGCGACATAGTGTTCTGACAAAATTCTAAAAGTTATTGCTCGAAGCAACTGCTA
The DNA here is from genome assembly GCF_023898315.1 of Schistocerca nitens. Taxonomy (NCBI): domain Eukaryota; kingdom Metazoa; phylum Arthropoda; class Insecta; order Orthoptera; family Acrididae; genus Schistocerca; species Schistocerca nitens. Next base: position 712,565,182 of record NC_064616.1, read on the forward strand.
GCTGTTCCTGGTTCTGTTTTCTACTGATTCATAAAAATGCGTTGTACCTCTAGGAATCCTACTAATTCTTTTTGTTTTTCCTGTATAATGTTAATTCTGTACCTTAAAAAAAGTAATTATCCTGTGAGGGAGTACTACGATCTGTATTTTTGTTGTAAAGTTGGCAACCTCAACAAGAAACGAGGCCCCCACGTAAGCTGTTTGACATGTGCTAAACGCCTGAAAGGCTGGTTATAGAATCACATCTCATAACATTTTCTGTTCCCACAATTAAATAGAACCGATGGATTACGAAACAGATTATTAGTTCAAGTTTTTGTAGGTCCATCCTCGTGACTGGAGGACTGAGGCACTACTGAAATACACTACTGTAAGAAAATGGAACACCTACAGCGTCCTTATGATGTCTTTTATTGTATGGCTACCAGTTACGGCCCTTCAATGCACCATCTTCAGGCCTTAGCTGATGCTGAAGGGGTTAACACCACCGCATACACGATACATCAGTGGCCAACATAGCTGGTTTGCGCAGACTACCTGTAACTGTGATGATGTCTCTTCAACCATCAACTATTTCACGGTTGCACTGATGCCTCGTGTGTACGGATGGTGTTAACACCTTCAGCATCAGCTAAGGCCGGAAGATGGTGCATTGAAGCGCCGAAACTGGTAACCACACAATAAATGACATCATAAGGAGGGCTGAAGGTGTTTCATTTTCTTACGATTATTACTTCCGTCTGACAAAAACAGTTTGAATCACTTCGGGAAAAAAAACAATATCATAATTTCCCATCTGCTATTAGGTCCGTCCCTGGTAGCTGAGTGGTCAGCGCGACGGAATGTCATGCCTAACGGCCCGGGTTCGATTCCCGGCTGTGTCGGAGATTTGCTCCGCTCAGGGACTGAGTGTTGTGTTGTCCTTATCACCATCATTTCATCCCCATCGACACACAAGTCGCCGCAGTGGCATCAACTCGAAAGACTTGTTCCAGGCAAACTGTCTACCCGACGGCAGGCCCTAGCCACACGGCATTTCATATCTGCTATAAGGGTTGCAAGTCACAGTGAAGAATTACAAGTACCAGTGACTCGTGATCACGTATCAAATGGCTCTGAGCACTATGGGACTCAACTGCTGAGGTCATTAGTCCCCTAGAACTTAGAACTAGTTAAACCTAACTAACCTAAGGACATCACAAACATCCATGCCCGAGGCAGGATTCGAACCTGCGACCGTAGCGGTCTTGCCGTTCCAGACTGCAGCGCCTTTAACCGCACGGCCACTTCGGCCGGCAATCACGTATCGCTGAGTGAATCTGCGTACAGAGACGAACACACCAAGGACGGAGAATCTATGTACATGCTGAACGGAGATTTCAAGGCCCCTATGAATCCAAGACAACCCACGATCTCTTTCTTGATTTAAATTATTAATTTCTTGATTTAAATTCGTTGATGCAACATCATGAGTTTTTAACTTCGAAATTACAAGGATATAGTCTTTTTCGCGATCTGAAAGTGTTTATTGACAGCAACATGAATTTTTTAATGGTGTCTAATTCGTTATTCTTCGATACCACCACGTTTTAAATGCTTCCAGTTCCTCCTTTTTCGGATTGCCGGTCGTTCACGGTTTACTTCCATATACACTATCTGATCAAAAGTACCCGTACCTCTATGTAATGCGGAACTGACCATTAGATGTCACGATAGGCGGGCCCGCCCGTATGAAAGGCGCCGGGAAGTGTTGTGTTGTTAGTAGAGGAACAGTAACACCACAATGGGCCGGTAAGGAAGACTCAGTGATTTCGAACTTAGCCTAGCCTACTCATCACGTGTCACTTGAGTAACAGTTACATCAGAGGCATTTGAAGCCTTCTAAAGCTGCCCAAGTCGACTGCTGGTGATGTGATTGTGAAGTGGAAATGTGAAAGAATAACCACTGCTAAACGAAGACTAAGCATACACGATGAACTGACGGCCTGGTACTGTAGAGGATTGCGGAGGGTGAATGTAAAAAAATTGTATGAAATCAGCGGAAGGAATCACTCGTAAGTTCCAGAGAGCTATCAGCAGTCCAGCTAGCGCAATTACTCTGTGCAAGGAGTTAAAGCGAATGAGATATATTGGTCTACCACTCTGTCTTCAGGCCACGAGTGGCCTCCCGGGACCATCCGACCACCGTGTCATCCTCATGGAGGATGCGGATAGGAGGGGCGTGGGGTCAGCACACCGCTCTCCCGGTCGTTATGATGGTTTTCTTGACCGAAGCCGCTGCTAGTCGGTGCAGTAGCTCCTCAGTTGGCATCACGAGGCTGAGTGCACCCCGAAAAATGGCAACAGTGCGTGGCGGCCTGGATGGTCACCCATCCAAGTGCCGATCACGCCCGAAAGCGCTTAACTTCGGTGATCTCACGGGAACCGGTGTATCCACTGCGGCAAGGCCGTTGCCGAGCAGTTCCCCACAAGCCACACTTTTTTGTAGTCAGTGCTGAACGACGCTTAAGGTGGTGGAAGGGGAGACGCCTTTGGGCAACGAACCACTGGAAATGATTGATTCGCCGGCCTGAGTGGCCGTGCGGTTCTAGGCGCTACAGTCTGGAACCGAGCGACCGCTACGGTCGCAGGTTCGAATCCTGCCTCGGGCATGGATGTGTGTGATGTCCTTAGGTTAGTTAGGTTTATTAGTTCTAAGTTCTAGGCGACTGATGACCTCAGAAGTTAAGTCGCATAGTGCTCAGAGCCATTTGAACCAATTTGAACTGATTGATTCTAAGTGATGAATGACGCTACACATTGTGGCAGTCCGTTGGGAGGGCTAGGAATTGGCGAATGTCAGGAGAACGTAACCTTCCACTATGTGTAGTGACAACGCGGAAGTACGGGAGATGTGGTATTCCGGTATGGTGGTGTTTGCGTGGTTAGCTTGTTGCGCTAAGGAAAACGCTATCTGCGGAGCAACATGATCACATTTGACAGACTTGTACGCTGCGTACAACAGAGGAGCAGTTCGGAGACAATTATTATTTGTCGTATCAGCATGCATCTTGTGAGCAAGCAGCATCTACGGGCAATGGTTTGTGGACAATAACATTCCTGAAATGGACTGTCATTATTTAGACTCACAACCTGAATCCAATGGAAAACTGGTTACCTTCGGGATGAGTTAGAACGTCGACTTTTCTCGAGACCCCAGCGTCCTATTTCACTACGTTCTCTGGTCTACAATTCCTCCATAGATGTTGAGACACCTCACTGTGAAAGCGTCCGCAGTAAAGCTCAAGCCGTCATAAAGGCGATGAGTGGACTCACCCCATATTAATGTCCACTAACAGATGTCCGGGTACTTCTGTTCAGTTAATGTATTGCTGTGCTCCAGACGTACCCTTCAGAAATGTCTTCCTCTGCTTCACATTAATGTCTGATGTCAGTAGAGCTGTTTAATTGAAGAATGCTTTCTTCTTCGCGTCAATCTACTTTTGATATCGACCTTGCTTCGGCCACCGTATATAGTGCACTTCGTAGTATCAGAAGTTTTTGATTACTTCCAATAGTGCGTCGTTCGAATTTTAATGTTAAGCAAGTCGAATCTAGCATACATCCGACCAGAAGGGCTGTGTCGCCTTCAATCCTTAGCATTAACGTCCACTCCCCTGTAACGTTTTCTGTTTTTCCTAAATTTTCAACTGTGGCCGAGCGGTTCTAGGCGCTTCAGTCCGGAACCGCGCTGCTGCTACTTCGCAGGTTCGAATCCTGCCTCGGCCATGGATGTGTGTGCTGTCCTTAGTTAAGGTAGGTTTAAGTAGTTCTAAGCCTACGGGACTGATGATCTCAGATGTTAAGTCCCATAGTGCTTAGAGCCATTTGAACCATCTGATCTTAAATTTTCTGGGAGTACATTTATTGATTCGATGTGCACGTTAAATAATAGCTGTTATAATCTACATCCGTGCCTTACACTCTCCTTATCACGGAAACTACCTTCCATTAAGTTCGACTATTGTTACTCCCATTTGAGTTTCGTAGGTTATTCGTCTGTCTATTTAATTTTCTAAGGGTTGTGAACATCTTATTTCACCTTAAATTGTTGAAGGCTTCCGCTAGGCCCACAGATACAAGAAGATATTTCGATATTTCTTCAGACCTCCTTCCATTAACAGGAAGAATTCAAAATTTCTTCTCTGGTATATTGTCCCTTCCTGAAACCAAATTGGTCTTCCACCAATACTTCATTTTTTTCTGTTCTTCTGTAACTGATAATGGACGCCAAATTAGAAGCGTCAATTACCAGACTAGTAGTCAATTTTTGCTTTTATCTTCACGTGCCTTCTTTTGCAATGGGATGATAATGATTTTCTAGACATCTGATGCTAAGTCACTGGTTTCATGTATTTTTCATGCCAGACGTATATAAACATCCTAAGGTAATTACAGTTGTGCTGGGCATACGGCTCTGGTGATCATGGCACTGATGCTTTACTTTTGAGTGAGACAGCAGAGACAGAAAAACAATGAGTGTGTGAAAAAGATGGTATGCTAGGAGAGAAATAATTTCCTTACAGAATAATCAAGATTATTAATCGTAATTGAAGACGAAGTAACGAAGAGCGACGGACTCATTTATGTGGAAGGCGCTTAGGTCTCAGATGAGATGGTAGTGACAAACATAAACGTCGTAGACTAATATTGATGACCTTTTCTGAGAAAAAAGTTGGTGGCTGCATGACATAAATCCAAAAAGACAGCAGTACAATAAGGTATGTTCACCATTATGTGGAACGGTTTATATTTACATCTCTAATGGCCAGAATTTACTTTAGTTCGCCGGCCGCGGTGGTCTAGCGGTTCTGGCGCTGCAGTCCGGAACCGCGGGACTGCTACGGTCGCAGGTTCGAATCCTGCCTCGGGCATGGGTGTGTGTGATGTACTTAGGTTAGTTAGGTTTAAGTAGTTCTAAGTTCTAGGGGACTTATGACCTAAGATGTTGAGTCCCATAGTGCTCAGAGCCATTTGAACCATTTTTTTTTTACTTTAGTTCGATTCAGAATCTCGTTAACACACTGCAAAATAGAATGGGAGTTATAGTGAACCGATGGTCCCATAGAATCACTGGCCATTGTCATACCATATTTCACACTGCAAAATGTACTCCAAATTTACTTTTTTTATTTCTTATTTACTTACAAATTAAATGTACAGAAGTGCATACCACAAAATGTAACCAGCAGTTGTTATATTTTGTAAATGACTGAAAAAGATAGGTTAAAAACCGTGAATAATTTTCATTAATCGGCTGCACGCTTGGCAGAGCAGTCACCGTACTAGTCAATTCCGTAGTTTCGTAGCCGTCCGGTGTGGCCGATCGGTTCTAGGCGCTTCAGACTGGAACCGCGCGACCGCTACTGTCGCAGGTTTGAATCCTGCCTCGGGCATGGATGTGTGTGATGTCCCTAGGTTAGTTAGGTTTAAGTAGTTCTAAGTTCTAGGGGACTGATGACCTCAGATGTTAAGTCCCATAGTGCTCAGAGCCATTTTTTGAACCGTAGTTTCGTACCCTTTACGGCAATAGCATTGCCTAGCTCAAAGTCATAAACCAAACCATGACTTGGCTTGCGTGTCTCAACGATACAGATAGTCGCTCCGTAGATGCAACTACTGCGAAGAGACTGGACTGACATGTGGTTTCGAAGAGATGCAGCAACCCAGCAACCTTTTCAGTAGTTACGGGTGCAACAGTCTGGATGATTGGCTGATCTGACATTATAAAATTAGCCATTAGTGGCGTTGCTGTGTTTGTGCAGCGAACCGCTGAAAGCGAAGGGGAACTACAGCCGTTATATTTCCCGAGGCACGCAGCTCGACTGTAGGTTTAATGACGATGGGATCATCTTGATCACTATGTTCCAGAGATAAAGTAGTCTCCCATTCGGATCTCCGAGAGCATAATACCCAGAAGGCAGTTGTCAGGTAAAACAGGGAAGTGGATAAGTCCGCGTTAGATTTAGCGAGAATTAGGGAAGTACGGTGGCAAGAAGAACGGGACTTCTGAACTCATGGGTACAGAGTTACCAACAAAAAATAAAATAGTGATAATGAAGGAGTGGGTACATTACTGAAAAATAGTATAAAAATGCGCGTAAGCTACTATGAACACTCTAACTTTAATTGTGATTTGGGACTGGAATTCGGTACCAGGAAAAGGAAGAAAAGAAAAAATAGCGGTTGAACATGAACTGCGCAGAAAGGAGTGACTAGGGAAGCCACCTAGTAGATTTTTGCATAGAGCATAATTTAACCATTGCCAATACTTTAAGAATTAAATGGTTCAAATGGCTCTGAGCACTATGGGACTTAACTGCTGAGGTCATCAGTCCCCTAGAACTTAGAACTACTGAAACCTAACTAACCTAAGGACATCACACACATCCATGCCCGAGGCAGGATTCGAACCTGCGACCGTAGCGGTCGCTCGGCTCCAGACTGTAGCGCCTAGAACAGCTCGGCCACTCGGGCCGGCCTTTAAGAATCATCGAAGGAAGTTGTATACTAGAAGATACCTACAGACACTGGAAGTTTTCAAATTGGTAAGATAATAGTAAATTAGAGATTTCGAAACCAGATTTAAAATTTAAAATATTTTCCCGGGAGATACGGACTTTGGCCGTTATTTATTGCTTATGCAATGCGGATTAAAACTGAAATAACTGCAGAAAGGTTGTAAATTAAAGCGTTGGGATCTACAGAAATTGAAAGAACCAGAGTTTTTTTAGAGTTGCAAAGCGAACATTAGGTAATGATTGGCTGAAACATGGGAACGGGATACAATGAAAGACGAATGGATAATTTTTAGAGATAAAATAGTGCATGCAGCAGGAGATCAAATTCGTAAAAAGAACATGCCCAGCAGAAACCGTTGGATTACACACGATGTACAGAATTTAATTGACAAAAGGAGAAAACGCGAAAGTGCAACAAACGAAGCAGGCATAAGGGAATATAGAGCTTCAAAAACAAGATTTACAGAAAGCGTAAAATGGCATTCAACGGGCTTGTCCAGTGGTAACACCGGTTCGAGTCAGATCACCGAAGTTAAGCGCTGTAGACCTCGGATAGCACTTGGATGGGTGACCGTCCGGGACTGCCGATCGCTGTTGGCAAGCAGGGTGCATTCAGTCCTTGTGAGGCCGACAGCGAAGGTTCACGAGTGAGAAATAGCCACTCCGGTCACGAAAGTTGACAACAGCCGGGAGAGCGGTGTGCTGACGACATGCCTTTCCATATCCGCATCCGGTGAAGCCGATCGACGGAGAATGACAATCCGGTCCGCTGATACCGTTGGGCCTTCAGAGTCCTGTTCGCCAGAGTAAAGTAGCATTACAGGAATTTCTAGAGCAGAATCGCAAAGCTGTAGAAATTTCCATGCCTACCGGAAAGATACATGCTTCCTAATAATAATTTAAAGAGAACTTTGGAGAAGAGAGATACACTTGTATGAATATTAAGAGCTCAGGTGGCAAGTTAGTACGAAACAAAGTAGAAAATGCTGAATCCTAAAGGAATATTTAGAAGGTTTATACAAGGGAAACTAAATGGAAGACAGTATCACAGAAAGGGATTAGGTAGTAGCTGAGTTATACTATTTCGGCAGTAGAATAACTGATGAAGGCAGAAGTACAGTACAGAGAATATGGAAATCAGACTGCCAATAGCAAGAGAAACATTTCTGAAAAAGGGATAAAATTTAATATGTAATTTAAATGTAAGTGTTAGGAAACTTTTTCTGAAGGTAAGTGTCTGAAGTGTAGCCTTCTACGTACGTGAAACGTGGACGATAAACAGTTCAGAGAGGAGGAGAATTAAAGTTTTTGAAACGTGGTGTTACAGAATCATGCTGAATTTTTGATGGGTAGATGAGGTACTGAATCGTAGTGGAGAAAAAAGAAATATATGATACAGCTTGACTAAAAGAAGGGATCTGTTAATAGAACACATCCTGAGGCATTAAGGGATCATCGGTATTGGTAATGAATGAAAATTGGAAGGGGAGGAGGGGCGGATTGACTCCAGCAAATAGGTTAAAATGGATAGAGTTCGTAGGAGTAATGCAAAAATGAAGAGGCTTGCACAGGATAGACTTGCGTGGAACCTACGACAACAACGAAGTCTTACTTTTTCGTGGAAAGTTCCTTCACAGCTTGCCGTGTGCCCTAGGATGATCCGGAAAATTTTAGACGTCATTTATATTCTAAGTCTATAATAATATCTGTTACAAAAGAGGGAAATCGTACAGGAAGCCCTAATTTTCTTGAATTTATGTTATTTAGTTACTTAGCTCGAGTTGAATACATTTCACTTAAATGACGTCAACAAAAGAAGTAGTCTCATTTATTCAAATGGCTCTGAGCACTATGGGACTTAGCATCTAAGGTCATCAGTCCCCTAGAACTTAGAACTACTTAAACCTAACTAACCTAAGGACATCACACACATCCATGCCCGAGGCAGGATTCGAACCTGCAACCGTAGCGGTCGCGCGGTTCCAGACTGAAGCGCCCAGAACCGCTCGGCCACCAGCGGCCGGCAGTCTCATTTATTCTTGTCCTTTACTTAACTAAAATAAGAGTAAAATCACTTATTCCTTTCAGATTGAGCAGTCCATGTTTAGGCAATTACCGACCTCGTTTGTTCACACTCCTTCTTTAAAGTGATGATAATATATTAATAACAGCAACATTTACTATACCTTCTTTTGCGAATACAATTTTCACAATGCATACAAAACGATGGAATTCCTGTCATTTAAATAAATATGGTGGTGTATGTGCTATAGTCTCTGTCTGCAACTTCGAACGACGCGTGCTGCGGCGCATTTGCCTATCTAAAATCTATTTTATGTAGACTGAAGTTAAATATACCTATGATTTCTACTTTAAAAATATATTATTAATATTTCTTACGTATCAGTGCGTGACCTGTGCACCAGATGTGAAGTAGCGAGTGACTATATTTTTCATTGCAGACTCAATGGATTACGTACGATGAGTATTTCAAAATGGTTCTGAGCACTATGGGAGATGAGTATTGCAATTCGAAACATAATAGTATCTGTAACTAATAATATAAATATAACTAGCTTTTTACCAAGTAGCGATGTGAGAATGATAATTTATAGAAAAAGGCTTGAGGAATATATAGAGCTTCTTTTCACGTCTCACGCAAAGTGAAAACGCCCGAATGTGCTGTGCCATTGGGCAGTATCTGTTTGATTAAACAGATTCTGTTTTATGTGCTGCGGTTTTCATTGCGCTGTTTCTGTCGACGCAGATGAGGGTGGACGTTTGCCGACATATTGCAGTTTTGGTGGGCTTAGTTTGTGCATGCGCAATACCAACATCCTGCAGCTGCGTCGGTAACTCTGTAAATGACAGGCTATGATTTGATGACACCCTCTATCGGTCCTAGCCACAGCTAGCTCGCCGCAAAGTTAATTTAGTACCGTAGTTAATGAGTGAGGTCGCGTTTGGCCAGCTCCCCGCCAGTTGTACACCATGCGATGGAAATTCTGCCTGCATTAATTAAGGTAGTTTGTGCGGGCGACACGTGCCAGGGTACTGCTACAATACCAGCGGCAAATGGATAGCCAGTAATACACCGTAACTTTAACCTTGCGGACGTCAACTTGTTTGCGAAGATACACACAACTTAGTGCTTAACTTTTAATGAGCGGAAAGGACAATACAAATTTCATAATCTGGCGGACTAAGCGTGGGCGGAAGATTAAACAAAAGACACAACTGGTTAGAACTGTAAATAGTGAGATCCGAAGCGATGCTCTTAATCTATTCGAGTCAGTCACCGTAAATGCGCTAAGACGTGGGCGTGAGCTGATTCAGCCGATCCATCGGGTTAAAAATAGGAGTTGTTTTTCCCGTTAGAGAATTAAAAGTTTTTCAACGGTCTACCACATGTGTATGATATACAAAAGTGTTGATTCAGAAGCGTTGTGGACCCTTTACCTTTTCATGTACCCATCCAAGTGAAGTTTCGCGGGTCCGCAGCTCGTGGTCGTGCGGTAGCGTTCTCGCTTCCCACGCCCGGGTTCCCGGGTTCGATTCCCGGCGGGGTCAGGGATTTTCTCTGCCTCGTGATGACTGGGTGTTGTGTGCTGTCCTTAGGTTAGTTAGGTTTAAGTAGTTCTAAGTTCTAGGGGACTAATGACCATAGATGTTGAGTCCCATACTGCTCAGAGCCATTTGAACCATTTTTGAAGTTTCGCGTACGACCTTCACTTGGCACTGGGAGGAGTTAACTTCATCCCGATTTAGGTTTTCCGGGCTTTCTCTAAATGTATTAAACCGAATGTAGGGATAATTGCTCTATACATCACTCAGTGAATTTTCTTCCACACCGTTCGCCAATCTCAGCACGTGCAGCGTCGTTGAAGGGACGTTAAACCCCAAACTTCCTCCCTTCTTTGACTGTCAGAGACGTGTAATGGCGTGTCGAACGAGATTTCCTGTTGAAAATGATGGTGACGATGATTGTGATTGTGATGTGTGCTCCCCTTTAGGGTGGTCTATCATGACAAGTTCAGCATTTTCGTAGCTACGTATAATGCATTTATCTTGCTGCCATGAGATAACTGGTATCTTTTTCTTCCTCTAGTCCTCTTCCGAGTCTAGTGCTTCCTCTACTATGCATCTATTCTTCTCAAGTGTCCCAACCAACTTTCTTTTCTCCCCTTAATTGTTTCGGCCAACGGCTCCGTCCGGTTCCCGTCAGATCACCGAAGTTAAGCGCTATCGGGCTGAGCTAGCACTTGGAAGGGTGACCATCCGGTCTGCCGAGCGCTGTTGGCAAGCGCAGCGCACTCAGCCCTTGTGAGGCTAACTGAGAAGCTACTTGATTGAGAAGTAGCGGCTCCGGTCTCGGAAACTGACATACGGCCGGCAGAGCGATGTGCTGACCACATGCCCCTCCATATCCGCATCCAGTGACGACTGTGCGCTGAGGATAACACGGCGGCCAGTCGGTACGTTTGGGCCTTCATGGCCTGTTCGGGAGGAGTTTAGTTTAGTTAGTTTTTAATTGTTCGAGTCTTTGTATTTTCTTGTTCACCTTTTCTAACACAGACTCATTCCTATTTCATCTGTCCGTTTCATACGTTCCATTCTTCTCCATATCCACCTCTCAAAAGCATCTAACAAGGGAACCTCCCCATCGCACCCCCCTCACATTTAGTTATAAGTTGTCACAGGGATAGGCCTTGAAAAACTGAACACAGATCAATCGAGAAAACAGGAAGAAGTTGTGTGGAACTATGAAAAAAATAAGCAAAATATACAAACTGAGTAGTCCATGCGCAAGGTAGGCAACATCAAGGAGAGTGTTGGCTTACGAGCGCCGTGGTCCCGTGGTTAGCGTGAGCAGCTGTGAAACGACAGGTCCTTGGTTCAAATCTTCTCTCGGGTGAAAGTTTTAATTTTTTATTTTCAGATAATTATCAAAGTTCAGGCACTCACACATAATCAACTTCGCTCTCCAAAATTCCAGGTAATGTTCAGATTTGCTTGGATATATACAGAATTTGACGGTCTACGCACGGAAACATTTGAAAACGTAAAAAACATATGTTTTGACAGAGCACAGTGAAAACTGTGCGACTCTGAAACTGTTGCATTCATTTGATGCAGTTTATGTGACAAACTCTTATGTTTTCATCACTTTTTTTGGAGTGATTATCACATCCACAAGATAACCTAAATCGGGCAAGATAGAAGAATCTTTTTACCCATTCGCCAAGTGTGCAAGTTAGGTGGGTCGACAACATATTCCTGTCATGTGACGCACATGCCGTCACCAGTGTCGTAAAGAATATATCAGACACGTTTTCCTGTGGAGGAATCGGTTGACCTATGACCTTGCGATCAAATGTTTTCGGTTCCTATTGGAGAGGCACGTCCTTTCGTCTACTAATCGCACGGTTTTGCGGTGCGGTCGCAAAACACAGACACTAAACTTATTACAGTGAACAGAGACGTCAATGAATGAACGGACAGATCGTAACTTTGCGAAAATAAAGAAAGTAAAATTTTCACTCGAGGGAGGACTCGAACCAAGGACCTTTCGTTCCGCAGTTGCTCACTCTAACCACGAGACCATGGCGCTCATCGGCTAACATTCTCCTTTATGTTGCTTATCTTGCACATGGACTACTCAGTTTGTATATTTTGCTTATTTTTTCATAGTTCCACACAACTTCTTCCTGTTTTCTCGATTGATCTGTGTTCAGTTTTTCAAGGCCTATCCATTGAGTCAATTTATAACTAAATCTGAGGGGGGTGCGATGGGGAGGTTCCCTTGTAAGCATTTATCCTCTTTCTTTCTCCGACGTGTCCATATTTCTTTACTATATGGGGCAACACTCGATACAATGGACTTCACCAATCTTTTCCGTAATGGACCACAGAAAATATTCCACCTTTAGTAAAACATTTCTTTTGCAATAGCTATCCTTTTTTTAGTTCTTGGTCACACTAATTGCCGAGCTGTTCTAGGCGCTTCAGTCTGGAACTGCGCTACCGCTGCGGTCCATGTTTCGAACCCTGCCTCGGGCATGGGTGTGTGTGACGTCCTTAAGTTAGTTAGGTTTAAGTAGTTCTAAATTCTAGGGGACTGATGACCTAAGATGTTAAGCCCCATAGTGTTCAGAGCCATTTCATTTTTCACACTAATTATTCTGCATCCTAGGTACGGGAGGATATTACCTTGTTCCACTAACTCATCACTAATTTTCACTTTTATCGTCGTTGATTACCCTGCATAAATTATTACCTTAGTTTGCTTCACTTTTATCTTCATTCCATATTCCTCACAGCTGAGGTTCCGTTCTTTCAACGTATTGTCGTCTGTTTTTTCACTTCCACTTAGTACTCCATGTCATTAGCAAGTCTTATAATTGCTTCTATCTTTGCACCACTCTTTTGCTGGAAGCGTTTTTGAATTAAATCGTCTAAATACATATTAAACAGAGTAGGTGAAGTTGGATGCCACCTGGTGGCGTAGCGGGCACGTGACACGATAAGAAAAGTATGTAAGCGGAGCAGACACGGACGTGGAATCACCCTACCGAAAATATGGTCTGAAAATGGGAAAATCCATTGACAAAGGACAGATTATTATTACGTAGAGCCTATGGTTCAAATGGCTCTGAGCACTATGGGACTTAACATCTATGGTCATCAGTCCCCTAGAACTTAGAACTACTTAAACCTAACTAACCTAAGGGCAGCACACAACACCCAGCCATCACGAGGCAGAGAAAATCCCTGACCCCGCCGGGAATCGAACCCGGGAACCCGGGCGTGGGAAGCGAGAACGCTACCGCACGACCACGAGATGCGGGCGTGGAGCCTATGAACGAGTATCTCGAAGTCGGCGAAGTTGGCCGAATGTTCACTTGCTACTGTCGTGAGCACCTACGGTAGTAAAGAGGTAGAAGGACAGTGAAACAACCACTAGACGCTAAATGGTTGAACGTCCACGACTCTTCACAGAACGTGCGGTTCGGAGGCCAGTCTGTTCTATAAAGTATGATAGCTGGTGATCTGTGGCATCTCTGTCGAAAGAGTGCAATGGTGGTGCACGCACAAGTGTTTCAGAGCACACCGTGCACCGTAAATTGTTGAACATGGAGTTCCGCAGCAGACCACCCCTACGTGTTCACATGTTGATCCAACGACATCGTCAATTACGATTGCAGCCGGCACGGGACCATCGGGATTCGACTGTGGATCAGTGGGAACGAGTCGGCTCTTCGGGTGAATCACATTCTACTTCACTAGGTCGATAGTCGTCTCCACAAACGCCGCTATCGATGTGTACGGCGGTTCGAAACATGCTGTGCGCCACGGCCACAGGCTGATGGGAGCAGTATTATGGTATCGGAGGCATTCTCCTGCGTTTGCGTGGGACCTGTGGTAGTAATCGAAGACACGCTGACAGCTGCGAACCACCTGCATCCCTTCATGCTTGATGTCTTCCCCGACGGCGATGTCATCTTTCAGCAGTATAACTGTCCGTTTCTCGGAGCCAGAACCGTGCTACAGTAGTTTGGGGAGCATTATAGTGAACTCACGTTAATATCTCGGCGACCGAATTCACCTCATGTAAATCCTATGGAACTCATCTCTGTCGCTATGGAGCGCAATCACCGCAAACGCAGATCAGTTGCCCGTTAATTACGCGAATTGTATGACCTGTGCCTAGACATCTAATGTCACATACCTCCACAAATCTATCAACAAATTGTCGGATCCCTGATACGCAGAATCAATTGTGTATTTCGTTCCAAAGACGGATGAATAAACTATTAAGCAGGTGGTCATAACGTTTTGACTCATCAGTGTATAAGAGTTGCGGTTTGGCTGTTACTGATAATTGGGGAAAGATACCTGGAAAAAGATGGGGAAGTGTGTATGTGTCTTGTTGATTTGGCAAAAGCTTTTGGTAGAGTTCAGTGGATAAAACTTTTAAATGTTGTGAAGAAGATCGAAATTAATTGGAAGAAAAGGAGTCTGTGGGGAGGAGGTCGTGATAAACCAGTTTCGCTGGAAAATTGTCTAATTTTCTGTGATATGTATCTAGTAAACTGCCTAGTAGTCTATGGTACGTGCCGAGGAATAGAACAGGTGTTTTTTTGCAACGTATTCAGAGACGGATACCCTAAGTGTCATTCGATAGCGGTCCTCCTCTATTTCTGTTCATAGTCCTTATAAGTGCGTGAAGTATCATCGCGGAGATGGGTGACTGGAATATACCTCTAGATCTACGGCTGTTGCCTGCAGAGTATCAGATTGTACTTCGTTTGTACTATATGTGATTCCGTTTCATTTATGGGTGCAGTGTGGGAACGATAACAGCTTACACGCCACTGTGCAAGCCGTTATTACTACAATTTTCTCTTCATAATATTCTTATAGTCTACTGTGAAGATTGGTGCTCGCAAGTTTCTAAGTTTGTTTATGTCCAAAAGATTAACAAAATCGGGAAAACTGGAAAACTAGCAAAAAAAAAAGAGAACACACACATTTTTATTATCTGTGTAGGAAACAAGAATTCTCTCGTTCTGCTAAACCGAGGCCACTGACTATTCTTTTATATTTTCACGTAGTAACCAAACTTAAGTCCAAATTCGTAAGCGGGGCCCCCAATGAAGTGCAACACTTACCACTAAAACCATGCTTATTACGAACATCAACGTATACCCAGAACAGAACTGAACTCCTGAAAAGAAAACGCAGTTATTTATACAAATATCGAAACGTCCAGAATATACAAACATTACTACCACAAGAAGTTTCGACAACCTACCACTTACATATTAAATGACAAATAATTGTGAGTGGTCTTTATTAAATGACAAATAATTGGGAGTGATCGGGTTTTAACTGGCCACCTACAGCTCACCAGCTAGAGAAATTGGCTGCTACGTCATACAGCATGCAGCGCAGCTTGCGGCAGTATTAAATGTAGATTATAATAATAGGTTTCTATTGGACAATTACTGATGAAACGTTAGGCTGCAGAACAAATATGTCAACTTTCTTGGGAGATCAGAAGATACAACTTATCGAAGACACCGGGAATAAATAAAAGAAAATTACTAATTTAATGGACTAATTTTATTCTATCCTGTACAACTGCTTTGGGAAAGTCTACGACTGTAAAACTATGATTGGAAACAGAGATTGTTGTTTCGTGTAATTTCTACAGCGAGTCCTGAGTTACAACTTTTTTACAATAAGACTGTGGTTTATTGGCAGGACACTTCGAAAATGAAACAGATCTACTAAAGAGACTGCCTACACTACGCTTGTCCATCCTCTGTTAGAGTACTGTTGCGCTGTGTGGGATCGTTACCAGATAGGATTGACGGAGTACATTGAGAAAGTCCAAAGAAGGACAGCACGTCTTGTATTATCGCTAAGTAGGGGAGAGAGTGGCACTGAAATGATACATGATTTGTGGTGGACATCATTAAAACAAAGGCTTTTCCCTTGCGGCTGTAGCTTCTCACGATAGTTAAATCACCAGCTTACTCCTCCGAATCCGAAAATATTTTATTGACGTCGACCTGCATAGGGAGAAACGATCATCAGAATAAAATAAGGGATTTCAGAGCTCGCACGGAGAGACGTAGATGTTCGTTTTTTCTGAGTACTGTTCGAAATTGGAATAATAGAGAATTATTGTGAAGTTGGTTCGATGAGCCCTGTGGCAGGCACTTAAGTGTGATTTGCGGGGTATCTATGGAGATGTAGATGTACATTTCATGGTAACGTTTATCGGTAGCCAGATGGCTTAGCAGTGGGATCATGTGTACCTGCTACCGTAGCTGATACACACATAAATCACTTGGAACAAAAACTGTTTGGCACCCAAGAACCTTGCCTAAAAAGATTTATTTTATAGGAGGCATATTTCTGTCGCACTACTGCTTAACAAAGAGCGTGCGAAAGATATAGTGGGCATTCTAAATTTCTTCAGTATCCTACATCAGAAAGTTAATTTTACTCTTGAATATGAACAAAACAAGAATATCTGCTATCTGATCCTAAATAGCACAAGACACAACAATAAATACCTATGTCTGTAAACGGCATGTCCAAACTTACCATCAACTTTCCTCCTGACCAACACATTAAGGAAGGGATTGCTGCCATCCTTTTCTACCTCGATCGTGAAACGAATATTTGGATGGATTGCATTGTATTGTTCTAAAAAGACGTTCAAATTCCCACTTCCATGCGGCCACACAGCAAAAGTATCGTACATCTATCAGAAAAAAACACGAAGATTTCAGTGTCAGCGACTCCAAGGCACATTCCTCGAAGTATTCCGTAAAAAGATTGGCAACAATGAGTGACAACGCAACTCCAGCAGTCTGTTCATAGTTCTGGTTACTGAATAAAAAATAAGTAAAAGGTAACACCTGTCGAAGTAGGTTTGTTAATTCAAAACCAAACATGACCTCAACCGTAACGAATCAGAGGAGCAGGAGTGAAGAGCGTGACTACATCAAAAGTTCCTAAACTATCAGAGTGATTCAAACGCAATCCCTCTAATCGACGTAAGAAATCCGCCGAGTTCTTAATGTGATGCATGCAACGAACCTTCTAGTGAGGTCAATATAATAATAAGATGTTTTGATACACTGTATGTTGCAACACTAGGACGGGTTTGGGGCCTCGGTGCTGTTGTAGGGACCACACCTTCTTCCGTAGACAACGGCAAACGACCGCTTCAGCCGCTTTCATTTTACAGCCTCCGGGTCGTTTCTTTTTGAATGACCCTGATAGATGGACGTTTGTATTATGCGTGCTACAGCTGCAGCCCAATCCATACTTGGCGCGGTTCCCAGCGACCGGCGAGCACGGAAGTGAATCTGCAGGTTTAGACTGGCAGGTTTAAGGCACAATAGACACAAGTGGCCGCTTTGTGCGCCAAGCTGAGAGGGTCGCCAGAGATGCCACAGTGCAAAATTTGACTCGATGTATCATAATTAGTAGCGAGACCTGAGACGGGTAAACGTATACGGTTATGGAAGGGAAACGTTGCGGTAAACATACATCCGCGAACCAGTCGTTTGCAAAAATATGGAAACATCAAAAACGCAACACATTACCAGGAATAGCACGGTATAGGTCACCCGTTAGCATTAGAAACAGCTTCCAGTGGTCTCGGAATGAACAAATACAGATCCTGTATGGTTTTCAACGGAATCTTATACCATTCCTCCTGCAAAATAGTGGTAAGTTCAGGTAACGAGGTGGATAGCGATGACACACACTGCCCTCCAAAGAAGAGTAAAAAGGCTCAGTAATATTGATACCTGGTGACTGTGACGGCCAGGGGATATACGGTAATTCATCCTCGTGCTCACAAAACCAGTCCTGGGAGGTACGATACGAGCTGTATGTAAAGGGCCCCAATCGTCCTATAACACGGCATAACAATTGGGGAACAATTATTATACTATGGGATGGACCCTGCCATCCCAAATTGTCACATAATCCTTGGCAGTGATGCGACTTTGCAAAGTAACCATAGGGCCCATGCAATACCGCTATATGCCTGCCCAAATCATCATCGAACCCCCGCCATTTTTTATTCTTCTGACGTAAACTCGGCCGGAAGTTGGGAACAGTGTGGAGCAAGACTCATCCGACCAAATGACTTCCTTCCACTGCTCTATAGTCCAAGTTTTATGGTTTCGGCATTGCAGCTCGCCCTGCAGTTCCTGCGTCTGGAGTTCCCTCTGTGTTGTTTTCGTGCTGACACGGTTCGCGAGTGCGACATTCAGTTCTGACGCTGTTTTTGCAGGTGTCTCTTCCTCTTATTTTTCGTCACAGTTCTCTTCAATAACAGACTGTCACGCTCACTGAACACTCTATTTCGTCTGCCTTGTGACCAAGTGGGTGTTGTTTTTCCTCTATTCGTGCATGGTGCGGCCAGGGCTCCTCGGAAAGTAAGGTCCGGTCGGTCGCGAAATGGAAACGACTGTGAGAACAATTAACTACACGTTCCAGATACTTCTCTACATATATGAAGATGGTATCTGTTCTTTCGGACGCTTCCGAAAAACAGATACCATCTTCATATAGTTAAGGCTAACCGGCCATTGACGTTCTTCTGTGCGGATGCACACGCATTGCCCGAACTCTTAAGAGTCTCGGTAAGATTGTCTGCCGCGAGTAACGAGTGTAATGGATAGGGGCACTACGAATGTAGTGTGTAGACATTAAGTTGGGAATGTGGGTCTCACGGGGAGCGTGCAAGGGATAAATCCTTGCAGTCGCACTATCCTCTGTGCCCTCGGTGGCAGATGGATAGAGCGTCTGCCATGTAAGCAGGAGATCCCGGGTTCGAGTCCCGGTCAGGGCACACATCTTCAACTGTCCCCGTTGATGTATATCAACGGCTGTCGGCAGCTTAGGGTCTTGATTTAACTATCATTTCACTTCTCTACATAGTCGCCGCACCGACTTAGACTTTCGTCATTCGTTGTACCACCTTTACCATACGCTTATCATAGAAGGAAGCCGCCTGTGCTTTCCACCAGTTCTCTACGCTGGTCTACAGTTCATTGCTTGTGCCAATCTGTCGTCGCCATAGCGAACGGTTCAAAAATGTTCAAATGTGTGTGAAATCTTATGGGACTTAACTGCTAAGGTCATCAGTCCCTAAGCTTACACACAACTTAACCTAAATTATCCTAAGGACAAACACACACACCCATGCCCGAGGGAGGATTCGAACCTCCGCCGGGATCAGCCGCACAGTCCGAGACTGCAGCCAACGGTTCATGTGGACAGAGATGAGACTAAGGGGTTGCGAATTATTAGCCGTATTGTGGGTGATCAAACATATCCCATCGAAAACGCTGCATGAGCATCTTCAGTGCCCTTTCAGAGTCATGAAGAAGGAAACGCCTGACAGTTATGGTATGTGGCCTGCATGGCACCAATACATTTGCACTAACTAGAACATATATATGACGTAATCAGATTAGGGCCTTGAGGGGAAATCTCTCATCAGGCCATCATACTTGGCGGGAGACACTTTATCTAGGTATCTTTACGAGCTCAATGTGTGCTCGGAACTGAAAAGAGCGACGTGAAGCGATCGATGAGCATACTAGAGACACTGCCCAACACATCTGTGCAAAGCCTCATCGGATTTTCACTGTGGTTTCCATTTCACGCCTGATCGGGCCTTGCTTTCCTAATAGCCCTCGTACAAATCTTCGATACGGTGCCTGTTGAAAAATCATACACTACGGCTACCTTGGTTACGGAAGTACCCCCCATACGAGCACCTAAGGCGCTGCAGTCATGGACTGTGTGGCTGGTCCCGGCGGAGGTTCGAGTCCTCCCTCGGGCATGGGTATGTGTGTTTGTCATTAGGATAATTTAGGTTAAGTAGTGTGTAAGCTTAGGGACTGATGACCTTAGCAGTTAAGTCCCATAAGATTTCACACACACACGAGCACCAACAATTCGCCCATGTTCGAATTCACTGAGTTCCGACATAATGCACTCACAACTGAACAGTACACTTTTCCGACAACGACTGACCCTTTCAGAGTATTGATGATATGGCCCACGTACCGTCAAATACAAGTGCAAGACCTGCATGCGTGGCTAGCATCTGCATTTATGTTGAGGCATATATCTATCGTCGTGTTTCTACATTTTTGTTCACTCCTGTAATAGCCAGTGTGTGGTTGCGAGGCGCCACTGGCGTCAGTATCAAATATTGTCCTAGTTAGCACAAATGTTTTTGAAATGTAAACTTTTTGATTAAGTGCTCATCTAAATGAGATAAAATATCACCCAGGGCCTAGCTTAACAAGAGATATAATACTGTCTCTGCAATTTACGTGTTGAAGTTTAGTTACATTTAGAACGAGGTGCACCACGTCTCGTCCTTATATAAGGAAGGAACACTGAACTCGTCTCTGCAGTCAGTCAGTACCAATTCTTTGAAATACCTTCAGACATTCTTGTAATTGTTGACTACATTGCACAGTACGCTGCTCCATTTCTTCAACCTTATCAACGAGAGAACTGCACACTTCACCTCTGAGATGACAGCAGACAGGAAAGTCCACAGGACTGATGTCAAGAGATCTTGGAGATCACGACCTAGCCATCTTGGATATGAGCGTTAGATGTCGTCTTGTATCAGCAGCAAAACGTGCCTGTGCCCCATCATGCATGTACCACATTCCCCAAATTTGCGAAGAATGGTACGACAAGGGTGAAATCTCAGCCCAGTTTGACGGGAAAAGATGTATGTCCAATACATTTTTACTAATTAGGACATATATATGACGTAATCAGATTAGGGCCTTGAGGCCCTCTCTTACGTCCGAACACGGTTTCACATATACGGTATTTGTTTCATCATAGTTACCTAAGAAATAACTGTAATTTTAAAATGACAAATTATTTGAGTGTCTGTAGAGACAATGTGTACAGACAGTACTAATTGACATCTAAAAAATATAATACTGGAATAACTTCTACTACTGTAGCTTTCAATGATAATAATAACAATAATAAAAGGAATTTGTGGGTGTACAAAATATATACATTCTGATATACCAAGTTTTGGAGAATGAAAATTTAAGGAGACTGCACCAGCTAAGAACGTTGGGAAATGAGAAAGATTTGGTTGGAAAGAATTATGTAAAGGGGCAACGAGTGCATATAGGGACCATAGTAGTCATTATTGTTGCTTCAGTAAATATGTCACAAACTGCTTTTGAAACTGGATGTGTTATTCAGTTCTCTAATACAATGACATACGTTATTCTAGAGTCGGGTTCCTGCTGCTGAAAATGACTTCGAGAAAGTGGCTGAGCGATGATGTGGGACAGAAAAGATATTCCTGTGATGGTAACGAGTATTAGAGTGTATCAAAATCTGTAAGCTTATCTTCACGAAGCCAGGACACCTGTGCATGTGATGGTGAAACGTGATCAAAGAGTCGAACGTCACAGACATATTGAACATTGGCGTTCATAACCAGTTCCAGGCGCCGCGAGCTTTCCTGAGAAAGTCTTTGCAGGATCAAATGGTTCAGATGGCTCTGAGCACTATGGGACTTAACTTCTGAGGTCATCAGTCCCCTAGAACTTAGAACTACTTAAACCTAACTAACCTAAGGAAATCACACACATCCATGCCCGACTCAGGATTCGAACCTGCGCCTAGAACCACTCGGCCTTTGCAGGTTAACATCACTCTAATCAGTAACTGGAAATGTTTGTACAAGTATCTTTTCTGGTCAAGAGGGAAGAGTTTTTCACATTTTGTAGCGCATCGAAAGATGCCGATACCTTCTTGCACAGTGCAGTTACGTGCTCAGTCCAACTTTGATATTCGTCTATCTCCTAGAATCTTTTCTGAGAGGAAGATGTTAATATTTGTCCCATTTAGAATTAAAGATATGACGTACTGACGTCAGTGGGGACTCGTAACCACACTCCACAATCATCTAATTAACGGCTAGTTTGAGCCCCCCTCTTCATCCCCTCAACCCTCAATTGTTTATTGGAACGTCTGTGCTTCTGTTATCGCATACTTTCACACGTGTATCTTTCCGCTAGTAATTGTCATCCACCCTATAATAAAACATTTATTACAATGTTTATAGATACAAATAAAAATATCGTATGCTTTACGGGCTGAACAAATATTTTCAACTAACACCGTTTAAGAAGAAGGGCTGTCAGTTTAAATTGATGTTGTCGTCAGCAATCGAACCACGCCTGACCTCTTCATTTCCTTTAATATCACACACAAGTATGTGTTTTCCCTTCCAGTGGTATAGATAAAAATTTCGACGAGGTGTATTAATTTTCAACTACTTTCATGGCACTTTTCCTAAAATTAATTACTGATGAGTTTCCTTCACATCAAACATACAATTTACGTAGCTACAGAGTCTTATGTTTAATGTATCAACAAAACATTAGACTTTTTAAAATTTATGTCACGCCTTTTCCGATGGAAAATAAAATTATAATGGGCCGTCAGATGAAAACGAGACCGATGAAAAAGAAGTAAGTAAGCTGTTTATTGTTTCAAAAGTAATCACCGTAGATTTTAATACATTTCTCCCCTTCTGAGACAGGACGGTCAACGCCTTTATTGAAATACACTATGTGACCAAAAGTATTCGGACACCTCCAAAAACGTACTTTTTTCATATTAGGCGCATTGTGCTGCCACCTACTGCCAGGTACTCCATATCAGCAACCTCAGTAGTCATTAGAATCCGTGAGAGAGCAGAATGGGACGCTTCGCGGAACTCACGGACTTCTAATGTGGTCAGGTGATCGGGTGTCACTTGTGTCACACGTCTGTACGCGAGATTTCCACACTCCTGAACATCCCTAGGTCCACTGTTGCCAATGTGATAGTGAAGTGGAAACGTGAAGGGACACGTACAGCACAAAAGCGTACAGGCCAACCTCGTCTGTAGACTGACACAGACCGCCGATAGTTCAAGAGGGTCGTAAAGTGTAATAGGCAGATATCTATCCAGACCATCACACAGGAATTCCAAACTGCATCAGTATCCACTGCAAGTACTGTGCCGGTCGCGGTGGTCTCGCGGTTCTAGGCGTGCAGTCCGGAACCGTGCGACTGCTACGGTCGCAGGTTCGAATCCTGCCTCGGGCATGGATGTGTGTGATGTCCTTAGGATAGTTAGGTTTAAGTAGTTCTAAGTTCTAGGGGACTGATAACCACAGCAGTTGAGTCATATAGTGCTAAGATCCATTTGAACCATTTTTTTGCAAGTACTGTGACAGTTAGGCTGGAGGTGAGAAAACTTGGATTTCATGGTCGAGTGGCTGCTCCTAAGCCACACATCACGCCGGTAAATGCCAACCGACGGCTCGCTTGGTGTAAGGAACGTAAACATTGGACGGTTGAACAGTGGAAAAACGTTGTGTAGAGGGACAAATCAAGGTACACAATGAGTCGATCTGATGGCAGGGTGTGGGTATGGCGAATGCCCGGTGAACGTCATCTGCGCCACCAGTAAAATTCGGAGGCGGTGGTGTTATGTTTTTCATGCAGGGGGCTTGCACCCCTTATTGTTTTGCGTGGCACTATCACAGCATAGGCCTACAATAATTTTTTAAGCACCTTATTGCTTCCCACTGTTGAAGAACAATTCGCGGATGGCGATTGCATCGTTCAACACGATAGAGCACCTGTTCATTGTGCACGGCCTGTGGTGGAGTGGTTACACGACAATAACATCCTTCTAATGGACTGGCCTGTACAGAATCCTGACCTGAATCTTATAGTAGACATTTGGGATGTTTTGGAACGCCGACTTAGTGCCAGGCCTCACCGACCGCCATCGATACCTCTCCTCAGTGCAGCGCTCCGTGAAAAATGGTCTGCCATTCCCCAAGAAACCTTCCAGCACCTAACTGAACGTGTGCCTGCGAGAGTGGAAGCTGTCATCAGGGCCAAGGGTGGGCCAACACCGTATTTAATTCCAGCATTACCGACAGAGGGCGCCATGCACTTTTATGTGGAGACGCCAGAACTGTATGGAGACTATTTAAGCGAAACTTCTGCAGTGTGGTTGGAACTCATGTTGCCAAGATTGTTTCGAGTACGCTGCAGAAATTTCTCTGGGAAGTCCTTACACAGCCTCCATACAGTCGTACTTGGTGTTTGTGCTGACCTCAGCATTTCATCATCATCATCACCGTTCATGACAGTGACTAGATTGGATTGTGTACAAATTGGACTGTGTCAAAATTGGGACTTCGTACGGGTGCTGATGACCGCTCAGTTGAGCACCCTACAAACCAAACATCATCATCATCATCATACAGTCGCGATGTCGCCATGCGATTTCCATATTTTTGCATCCCTGAAGAAAGACATTCGTGGCCATCGATTTGTTTCAAAAGAAGATGTGCACGCCTACGTAAAATCAAGTTGCGTAGACAACCGCAAACATTTTTCCATGAAGACGCTGACCGTCCTGTCTCACAGTGGGATAAATGTGTTAAGAGTTATGGCGGTTACTTTTAAAATAATGTACAGTTTATTTACGTTTTTTCCATGTGTCTCGTTTTCATTTGACTGCCCCTTATATTTCTGAATATAGAACTGAAAAGTCACATTATTAAACTAAAAAAGAAACAGAAATTTTATGTTTTCATTCGTCCCACTTTGTTTAATAGGGCATTCATATTGAAGCTAGAACAATAAAGGTCTGTTTTTTCTGCTTTAATTAAAAGATTTTAAAGAAATTGTAAGAAACGTGTTAAACTGAACAAGACTTACTTCTTTAAACCTGTCATTCTCGGTGTCATCAGCTTGCAGATCAATGATTTCGATCTGCAGCGCTGCCTGAAAATTTTCCTCTTCACAAGAAGAGAGGTTCTAGAAAAATTGGATCTCCTTGGAATGAGCATTTACATGTAAGGACTTAGGTGAGAACTCTTTCTTCAGATCATTAAGAAATTCCATTGCAAACAAAAGTGGAAAACGTAAACCATGTTCGTCTCTCAACTACTGGAAGTTGGCGAAGTGTAAGAAAATTTTCCGTCCGACGTTGTGTTCAAAATGTGTCAGTTTCTGTCTGAAAGCTTTAACATATGTGTAAAGTTTACAAATGATACAATTGTCCTCCATTCGAATATTCTTATCCATTTCATTCAAATGGAGGACAACATCAGCTTAGAAACCTAGTTTCCATAGCCGTTCTTTGTCCGACAGGCCTTTCAAAGGATTTCTTATTCAGAAATATTTCAGTCCACGAACACACGTGGTTTCCGTTTTCAATTACGGAGTGGAATAGAGTGTGTCCCGACATGTCAGGCCAATAGATGTTCAATGTGGTGGCCATCATTTTCTGCACACAATTGCAATCTCTGGCGTACTGTCGTACACGCCGCATTACATCTGGTGTAATGTCGCCGCAGGCTGCCACAATACGTTGTTTCATAACCTCTGGGGCTGTAGACACATCACGTTACACATTCTCCTTTAGCGTACCCCACAGAAAGAAGTCCAGAGGTGTAAGATCAGGAGAACGGGCTGGCCAATTTATGCGTCCTCCACGTCCTATGAAACGCCTGTCGAACGTGTACCTCAGCCCTCATGGTAATGTACATGTGCGTCAGTGAAAAAGACCAATAAAAAGGTGTTAGTATGTGGACGTAATGTGCTGTTCCAGTCTCTTCTGTACCTAAGGTCCATCACCGTTCCCTTTGGATCCCTACGTAATTCGGTGCTCTCCGATACACACGATCGAACAGCAGAGGAGTCGCACTCAAGCGTCAACTTTAGGTTACAATATCTCCGGATGTAATTAACATTTTACAATGCAACAAACGGCACTGATTACGTATTTGTTTATATGTTCAGATGTGCTAACAAAACTAACGGGGTTCCATTTAAAAAAACGTAGGTTTGTGTTAAAAAACATACTTCCGTGCATTTTTTTATGGTTTGTATTAACCAGTTACACTAGCCCCTCTCCTCACGTTCAGTCTGTGGAATCGGTTCGTCAGTATTTGATGTGGTTTACGAAATATATCCAGCGGAAGTGTTAGGTGACTCACCCTGTATACAGGGTATTTGGAGAGGAGAAAAAAATGGCTCTGAGCACTATGGGACTCAACTTCTGAGGTCATTAGTCCCCTAGAACTTAGAACTAGTTAAACCTAACTAACCTAAGGACATCACAAACATCCATGCCCGAGGCAGGATTCGAACCTGCGACCGTAGCGGTCTTGCGGTTCCAGACTGCAGCGCCTTTAACCGCACGGCCACTTCGGCCGGCTGGAGAGGAGAGGTCAATATTTTAAACAGTGATAGTGTAAGTAATTCTGAACAAAAATGTTATATGAATATAGGTCCGCAAATGCTTCGTTAAGGAGGTATGGGTATTGAAACGAACTTTAATTCTGCAAAACTGGTGTGCACAACGTGAACGTATACGGAACACAACTGGACCGTAACTTGATTTTCTTGCAAACAATGCACGGGAACATGCCATGTTTTTATGCTATACAACCTACCACGTATTATGGTCATGTGACGTACGTACTACATAGTACAATCACCCGTTGTTTGCGCAGTTGTATCGTGTAAGCCGCACTGTGTGGTGTACCGGCGACAGATCGGTTGGCTGTGTAGTGTATGTTGTTAACTGTATTCGTACGAGCGCTGCTAACGATGCCACACGTCTACAGCAATGAGGAATACGCAGATATGGTGTATGTTTATGGCTTCTGCGACGATAGTACTACAGCTGCAAGAGAAAAATACCACAGGCGCTTTCCGACTCGACGATTACCTGATCGCAGGGTGTTTACCAAAGTGTTGATCACTTTGCGTGCAACAGGCTCTCTTCCAAGTAGACATTTTTCGTGAGAGTGTGCACGTCAACAAAATTTGCAAGAACAGGAAGAAATTATCGCAAGTGTAGTGCGAAGTCCCGGTATGAGCATACAAGGAATGTCCTAGTGTATGAACGTCCCACAGACACGTGCATGGGGAACATTGCATGTGGAAAACCTGTATCCATTTCACATACAGCGTATTCAAAATCTCCACGCTGGCGACAATGCCCAACGACTTCAATTCTGTCACTGGGTAATTGAGAATAGTCATTTGGTTCCATACATACTATTCACTGACGAAGCCCAATTTTCACGACATGGAATAAACAACACACGCAATAATCATCGATGGTCACTGGAAAATACACACGCTTCAGTGGATAGCAATTTCCAAGTTCGTTTTGCCATAAATGTTTGGTGCGGCATGATCGGTAACCTTTTGATAGGTCCATTTACTATCAATCTGCGATTGACGGGAATTTCTGGAAAATTCATTGTGGAACTATTGGAACGCGTTCCTTTAGTCAAGTGCACTGGAATGTACTTTCAACATGACGGTGCCCTCCACATGTTACCTTACGTGTGAGGGACCGTCTCAACCGCACCTAACCTAATCGCTCGATTAGCCGTGGCGGTGCTATTAACTGGCCTCCAAGATCACGTGACGTTACACCTTTAGATTTCTGTTTATGGTGTTGGATGAAATCAAAGGTGCACAAAGTGAAGGTAAATACACGAGACGAACTGCTTCGTCGCATCATGGATGCTGCTGAATTGATTAGGAACCAACCACAGGCAGTTGAACAAGCAACACAACATATCGCTAGAGCGCAAAAGTGCATTGACGTTCATGGTGGGATATGCGAACCTGTTCTGTGAACATCTGTACGATAAGTCTTAAAGCCGTTCGTAAAAGACGTGGTAAGTCTTTCTTAACTGAATACTTGTAACATGCACGTTGTCATGCATTATGTACTCAATGCAAAGTAACTAAACATTACGTAAAAATGTGTAACATAACTGACTTATCTCAGTTTTGTAGAATTAAAGTTCCTTTCAGTACCCATACCTTTCTAACGAAGCATTTGCGGACCTATGCTCATATAACATTTTTTGTTCAGAATTACTTATACTATCACTGTGTAAAATATTGACCTTTCCTCCCGAAACACCCTGTATATATATAAGCTTGGCAAACCACAGATTAATCACCTTACCGCCATTTGATATGAGGGATCACTTGACGAAGATTCACTCTCTTCTAGGAAAGACATGGATTAACGATGCTCGAGTCCATGATACCGAATGCAATTGAGAACGGAAATTACAGGCTTCATCACACAGCGCGTATCCACTGAATTTGCACGAAGTGCTTTCTGATGACCAACGCACTGTATTTTCAAGCGTTTTGTAGCGCCACTGGGTTCACATTCTGAGTTTAATCTTCCAATGAAACTTGCGTTTTTGGCGCGCACATTTCTCCCCTCGTCTGTGCCATGCAAGGAAATCATATCTGTTAGCTCTTCAGTCTGTAAATTCGTCAAAGGCTCTGGAGTACCAAGTAAATTTAGATATCTTTTCTTGTAACTGTTTGCACAAATGCCAAACAATATCTTCAACTCGACGCCCCACTTTGTTTTCTGAAAGAGTAACTGCTTTACATTGTTCGGTTTTGTCAGGAAACAGTTCTTCAGTTGTAATTAAAATGTGCCTCTTTATTAAACCATGAACGGAGCGTTTTTTCGTAGTAGCTATGAATACTGTATTTCTTCAGAACAGTGATAACTTCGTTACGGATAACACGCACTGATTTGTTGTATTTCTCAATAACGAAATATTTCACGGCCCAATCTGTAGCTAAGACACGACATTCACTGTTTACTTTTCTCTTATTAGTTAAAACGGACATATTTCGCACGTATTAGAAAGAAAGAAAACTTGAAACAACAACACAGTTAGGAAATCACTTTCACTTGCAGCCAAAGAGGTCCTGGTGGCATATCGGTTATTTATAAACAAGTGGAGGCAATGTCCCTACCGGCCTCTCTCAGAGTTAAACGAGCGAGAAAAATCGCGCGCTATTTTAACAAACTTTCGCTCAAGCGCAGGCCAGATTAAATCCGTTCGCGGACCAAATGCAGCCCGCGGGCCTAATTTTAGAGACATCTGGTGTAAAATGTTAGTCAGCTGTCTGATCCTAACAAAGTCACAATGCTATTGCCACGATGTAGGAATCGAAAAGTATTTTGTGTCTTTGTGTGTTATATACTGTTTAAGCTGTGAGAACAGTGTATTTAGATTTAGTTTTTACAGTTTTTAACAACATTATAAATATTTTAATGGTTTCCATAGTGTACCTGCCACTGCCCACATCGACATTGTGTATCTATTCCGTGTTGGGGACTGTTTGAAAGTGTAATATCTTGCGTTTCATTCAGAGTTACTTGCGTGGAGAAGGTTTCCACTATGATAAGGATTGACCTAAATGACTAAAACGAAGACTAAAGCGACATAAACTGCAAGCTGATGTCTTTGAGGGATTTTTGCAGTACGTGTTGGTGAATAGAGTGTTCACAGAGGTACAGAAATTTCATTACACTCCAAACTGTTTCTGAAGTGTTGGCAGAAGAGCCAACACCGTATTGCTAGAGGAGGCCGAAATGCACGCGTTTAATTACTCGCAGACTGGCGTGAGGTCTGGAACAAGGTCAGAGAAATAAGGCTGGCAAAACAGGAGGTAAATGGTAGAATACTTAACTTTAATCCAGAAGTGGTGTACATCGGTCTGACGGTACAGGCATCTCAAGTTATATATCTATTGAATACGGCGCCTTGCTAGGTCGTAGCAAATGACGTAGCTGAAGGCTATGCTAACTATCGTCTCGGCAAATGAGAGCGTGATTGTCAGTGAACCATTCCTATGAACGTCGGCTGTACAACTGGGGCGAGTGCAAGTAAGTCTCTCTAGACCTGCCGTGTGGCGGCGCTCGGTCTGCAATCACTGACAGTGGCGACACGCGGGTCGAACGTATACTAATGGACCGCGGCCGATTTAAAGGCTACCACCTAGCAAGTGTGGTGTCTGGCGGTGACACCACATTCCTCCCCCGCAAATCGGCGTACGGTTGCGTTATAAGGCTTCCGCCCGCCGTGGGGAGGACCCCATGTTGACGTATACGACGAGGTGGGGAGCCTAACAACAGGCGAGGCTGTGCCACCCGCACCCGGCCATTCGGTCCGAGGGGAGCTAGGAAACTCCTGAAAACCTAGTCCAGGGTGCACGCCAACATGCGGTGTATGCGCCCGTAGAGAGGCAGGAGGGGCCGAAGAGTCGACCTCCATCGGGGCGGTGCACCCGACGGGCGAAGACGACATCTGGTCCGGAGCGTAGCTGAAGGCTATGCTAACTATCGTCTCGGCAAATGAGAGCGTGAACCATGTCGGAGGACAGCTGGTCACGGGAAGCGATCGGCGGCGCGTGACCCAGGGAGGCGCCCGGCGGCTGCAGCGAAGCGTCCACTGCGGGCGGCGCCGGCGGGAGAACAGGCGGCCGCGGCGGCGCGTCGCCATGGGGCAAAATGGAAGGCAGCGTCGGTAACACCTGGGGATGAGGCGAGCCAGTAGATGGGGCCCCAGGGCGCTGACATGACGGCACCGTCGCTGAAAGCAGACGGGGAGCGGCAGAACCCGTGCGACGACAGAGGCGCAGCGGATTGAGATGCCGACCCACCTCACCAGTGGCCCCCAAAACCAGAAACATAGCGCGGCCGAGGCAGCGAAGAATGCGCCCTGCGAGCCAACGCCGTGAACCGCGATAGTTGCGATAGTATACAACGTCGCCTGGAGCAAAAGCAGGTGGCTGCCGCTGCACAGGAACCTGATGCGGCGGATGCAGGAAAGACATCAAGGGTCGATGAGGACGATCGTGGAGCAACTCAGCCGGCGAGCGATCATCTCGGGGCTGAGAGCGATACGAGGACAAAAGGAGCAATAACGCGTCCTCCCGAGAATGCGACTCTTTCAACTTCAACATCTGGGACTTGAAAGTCCGAACCAATCGTTCAGCGGCACCGTTTGACTGAGGCGAAAACGGCGCGGATGTCAGATGTTGAATACCATTGGCCTTGCAGAATGACTGAAATTCTGCGGACATGAATTGTGGTCCATTGTCGGAAACAATAGTCTGCGGAAGACCTTCAATACAAAAGATAGCGGATAACGCTTGGATGGTGGCAGAAGACGTCGTGGAAGACATCCGGACAACAAAAGGAAAATTACTGAATGAATCGACCAGAACCAACCATCTAGCATTCCAGAATGGACCAGCAAAATCGATGTGTAAGCGTTGCCAAGGGGAAGTGGCTGTCGGCCATGCAAAGAATTTCCGCAGTGGTGCGGATTGTTGTTCGGCACACGCCATGCAAGAAGAGCACATATTCGTAATCGCAGCATCGATTCCGAACCAAGTACAGTGCTGACGAGCAAGTTGTTTCGTTCGCACTATACCCCAATGTCCTTGGTGGAGAAGCCGTAAGACAGAGGACTGTAACGAACGTGGGACCACGACCGTGGACTGATCATTATCAGAACGCAACAGCCAAACACCACGTCGTACAAAAAGTCTTTCCTTGTGAGCAAAAAATCGGCGAACCAACGGATCCTCGATCCGTGACTTTGACAAGGGCCATTGAGTAGTAACAAAACGCAAAGCGGTAGCAAGGACAGGGTCAGCAGCTGTGGCTGTAGGTACACGACGAAAATCAATCGGAAACGATTCGACCACGTCATCGGTTTCCGAATCAATGAACATGCAAGCAAGTTCGGAGGAATCGAACGCTCTATCCTCAGCAACAGGCAAACGGGACAACGCATCGGCGTTTCCGTGCGTAGCAGTGGACCGATACAAAATATCGTAGCGGTACTGCGAGAGGAAAATAGACCAACGAATGAATTTCAGCGCTGCACGTGGAGGTACAGGCTTGTTCGGATGAAAAAGCGACGTCAAAGGTTTGTGGTCTGTGATGATGGTAAAGTGACGACCATACAAGAAATCATGAAACTTTGTAACACCAAATACGAGAGCCAAGGCTTCTTTCTCGATCTGAGAATAATTTCTTTGCGCAGATGAGAGCAATTTGGACGCAAAGGCAATAGGGCGATCATGCGATCCATGTTTGTGCGCAAGCTTAGCACCGATCCCGAAATCCGATGCATCTACCATCAACAAAAGGGGTTTCTGGGGATCGAATGGCGTAAGGCAAGTATTGGAAAGCAACGCCGATTTCAACTGGCGAAAGGCGCGTTTGCATTCCGTCGTCCAGACGAACGCAACACCTTTACGGCGTAAGCGATGAAGCGGAGCTGAAATGGAAGAGGCGTTGCGCACATAGTTCTTATAGTAATTCATTTTTCCCAGCACACTCTGTAGCTGCTTCAAATTCTGCGGCGAAGGCAAGTCTTGTATGGCACGGAGGTGCTCTGGACTGGGATGTATGCCTTGGGCATTGATTACATGTCCCAGATAGGGTAAGTCACGAGCAAAAAACACACATTTGTCCTTCCGCAAGCGAAGACTATTTTGTCGCAAGACCTGAAATAATGTTCTGAGATTGGCTAAATGTTCTTCTTCTGTCTTTCCGGAGATCACAATATCGTCCAGATAGTTTGCTGCAGTAGGGACCGACGCACAAACAGTTTGCAGATATTGCTGAAACAAAGCAGGGGCGGATGCACACCCGAATGGCAGTCTTTGGAATCGGTACAAACCAAGATGCGTGTTAACCACCAAAACGCGCTGAGATTCGTCGTCCACTGGTATTTGCAAGTACGCATCTGCTAGGTCCAACTTCGAAAAATATTTACCCGGGCACAGTTTGTCAAAAAGATCTTCCGGGCGGGGTAAAGGAAAAGTTGCAATCACTAGTTGTGGATTCACCGTTGCCTTGAAGTCCACACAAAGTCTCAATTTTCCGGAAGATTTTGGCAAAATTACTAAGAGTGATGCCCAGAGAGAAGCCTGCACACGTTCAATCACACCTTGTGATACCAAATCGTGTAATGTTCTTGCGACCTCATCACGCAATGCGTGGGGAACATTGCGCGCTCGGAAAAATTTCGGTTACGCGTTTATTTTCAGTTCCAAATGTGCTTCATAGTTCTTAGCGCAACCAAGGCCCAGTGCAAAAATGTCAGCAAATTCTTCACATAGACGAGAAACACTGGCTGAAGGCACAGTCTGGTTCACTGATAGGACCTGATTGACTATAGACAAGTTAAACAACTGAAATAAATCCAAACCAAACAAGTTCACTGCAGAAGAAGAACGAAGTACGTAAAATGACACAAGTTTTGTTTGTCCCTTGTATGTTGCAAAAAGGCTGCACTGTCCTAACACAGGGATATTCTGACCGGAATAACTATTTAACTTAACATTTGCGGCACGCAACGGAGGTGTGCCCAGTTGTTTGTACGTGTCGTTATTGATCAATGAAACTGCAGCTCCGGTATCGAGCTGGAATGGTATGACCTTGCCATGAAAGTCCAAATCTACAAAAAGTTTATTGTCCTGCTGATGACAAGAGCGACTGTCTCGTGCAACGTGAACAGACACTGGTACAGAAGCACTTGCGACTGGACGGGATTTCCGTCGACGTCGACACACACTATTTGTGGGACGAACACAGTCACTGGTAGAGAGAGTGGCACTGGGCGGAGTAGAATTAACTACATGAATGTCCATGGGCGAAGGCTCACGAGCCCGAGTATTCTTGGTTCGATTCCGGCGCGAAGCAAAGGGCCTGGAATGGTTGTTAGTGTCCGATCTAAGCGTTTTCTGGCAAACTTTCTGAACATGTCCTTTATTACAGAAAAAGCAAATAGCTTGGCGTGACGGGCAGTTGTCACGCGAATGTCTAGTTGCACACCACGGGCATGACTTTAGCACTGCATTTGCGTGCTGGCGCGGCACATGTAGCGAAGAGCATGGCGGCAGCTGCGCGGACGGGCACGAGGGCTGTTTACTGTTCCGTGCAGCTCGCCCGGCGGGCCGGTGAATGTGCCACACAGCTGGCGAAGGTTCAAATGAGTCCTGAGAAAAGTCAAGTGTGTCTTGCTATCCAATATGTCTATCACTTGTTGAAGGGATGGATTGACTAGTTTCAAAAACTGTTCCCTTATACAAACATCAGAAACGTTCTGTGCAATTGCATCATGTACCATAGTATCTGAATAAGGGAGTCCACATTCACACTCAAAAGCACAATCCCTAGTAAGGCCTTGCAAAGTTGCAACCCACTCCCGATTAGTCTGACCGGCCGTACGTTTTGTACGAAAGAACGTATACCTTTTTGCAACGACATTGACTGATTCTTTGAAATATGCATCTAATGCAGACAAAATTTCGTCGTAGGACAGAGTTGCTACGTCGCGTCGGGGAAATAATTTCACTATCACTCGGTACGTGTGCACCCCGACGGATGCTAACAAAAAAGGCTGCCGCTCGTTACCTTGAATTCTGTAGGCGGCGAGATGGAATCCACATTGGCGTGACCACTCCGTCCAGCTTTCCAGTGCCGCATCAAAGGGACGAAAAGGTGGTGCAACTGCATGTTGTGGCTGCGGTAGCGGTGAATCGGCGGCGGCCGCATCGTTTTGCATTGCACGTTGACCCTGCACGAGCTGTCCAAGGGCATCCAATAACGCCTGCGTCTGCTGATTCTGCAAGCGATAAAATTCGGACAGTACATCTGGAGATTGTGGCGAAGCCATGACACATGTAAATTAGAGCAATACGACCGTTAAATCTTCGTCGCCATATGAAGTGTTGGCAGAAGAGCCAACACCGTATTGCTAGAGGAGGCCGAAATGCACGCGTTTAATTACACGCAGACTGGCGTGAGGTCTGGAACAAGGTCAGAGAAATAAGACTGGCAAAACAGGAGGTAACTGGTAGAATACTTAACTTTAATCCAGAAGTGGTGTACATCGGTCTGACGGTACAGGCATCTCAAGTTATATATCTGTTGAATACGGCGCCTTGCTAGGTCATAGCAAATGACCTAGCTGAAGGCTATGCTGCCGGCCGAAGTGGCCGTGCGGTTAAAGGCGCTGCAGTCTGGAACCGCAAGACCGCTACGGTCGCAGGTTCGAATCCTGCCTCGGGCATGGATGTTTGTGATGTCCTTAGGTTAGTTAGGTTTAACTAGTTCTAAGTTCTAGGGGACTAATGACCTCAGCAGTTGAGTCCCATAGTGCTCAGAGCCATTTGAACCATTTGAAGGCTATGCTAACTATCGTCTCGGCAAATGAGAGCGTGATTGTCAGTGAACCATTCCTATGAACGTCGGCTGTACAACTGGGGCGAGTGCAAGTAAGTCTCTCTAGACCTGCCGTGTGGCGGCGCTCGGTCTGCAATCACTGACAGTGGCGAAACGCGGGTCCGACGTATACTAATGGACCGCGGCCGATTTAAAGGCTACCACCTAGCAAGTGTGGTGTCTGGCGGTGACACCACAGTTTCCCTCAATGCTTTGCTCTCATTATCTTGTTTCTGGTCGTTTTATCTCTGTTATGCAAAAATTGTAGTTTGTCTGTGGCTGTGAGTAGCTAAAGAATATAGCAGCTGTTACTCAGTACCCATTCCTTGTTAATGTAATGCTCCTGGTGAGCATGTGAACGTCCGTATTCGTCGTACGCTAAGCTAGAGTGATCTCGGTCAGTGGTGCATTTATTTAGTTTAGGACATTCAATGATTTTGGTTCCAGATAACTATAATCCGTTGCGTTATTACCAGACATCTCGTCAAGCGCCATCCGTGGGGGTAACTTATAGGTTAGGATTTGCTATTGTAGTCCAACTAGTGGCGGAAACATATTGCATTACATTTGCTTCAGGTTACCTGCTTCATTTGACCTTGAAATGATTATTGTCTGCATCGACGAAAACCACCACACTTGTACTTAACATGTTACATTAATTCAAGTTTAAGTGCAAAAGTGGAAGTTTTCACCGATGCAGACAGTGGACCAAATGAAGGCGATAAGATGAAGAGAATGTAACGTTTAAAAAAGGTTAATGTAATCACTGAAAATTAAATTTTAGTATTTTGACTGAAGACGGTGTATTACTTACGAAAGTATTCCTAACATATAATATTATTTCTTCAACGTCATCACCCACTCATCTCTTTTAAGTTTTTCTGAATGTGAATGTTCTGAAACAAAAATGGTTGCAAGCGCAGTTATTGTACCTTAATAATGGGGTTGTAATTTTTTTCCATCTTTTCTGTTTGATGTTACAGTTTCGTTGGCTATAGAAGCCTTTTACTGTTACGCTAAGTCACTTAACACTCTTATCGGGGAGTCAGGGCAGCATAACCAAAACGACAGCAATGACGCGCTGCTACAACTCATTTTCCCTGAAATCTGATTTTGTGTGTATGCCAACCGACCACCGACACTAGAGCTAATATGCATTTTCCTGGGTCTGAAACACCATTTCCCTGCTTCACACTGTCATGATCATATAAGACTGCGAATCCACCGTTATGTTTTCGTAATGTATGTTCCCCGTTCCTTTTATCTAAAGCTTTATGAAATACCGTTGGCGAAACACCCTAACCAAGCACCACCTCCACTATGATATCTTATGAAGCTCTCTGATGTCTACGCTAACGTTCGGCCAATGACTCCTTGCTTTTTGTTAATTAACATTATGAAAATCTGTGTCTGCCTTATATTCAGATAATAAAATACTGCTGGTAGCATTGCGTCTCCTTCTTCAGTTACACCTCTACCCATCAGAAAACAACGAAAATAGTGGTAGATACTGGAAATTACCTGCGAAGCACTTTTTTAGTCCTATAGTTGACGTTATCTTCTACAATGGTCGTTCAGTAAGTAATGTTCCACATTTTTTTAAAAAAGCCAGTAATATAAATAGACATACGTCCTTGTTGGTGCTCCACATTTGATGTTTGTTCTGCGCGCTGTTGAAGTTTCGGACTGTTCTGGCAGATGGCAGAGCCGTAGTACAGCGCCAAAATGGCGTCTACATACGATTCTCGTTACAAGCAGCGTGCTGTTATTGAATTCCTGTATGCAGAAAAAGCAACCGTGGTGAACATCCATAAACATTTGTGTGCATTGTATGGCGATGCTGCAGTTGATAGGAGTACAGTTGGGCCATGGGCGAAGAAAGTTAGAGCCTCAGGAAACGCACAAATAGAGGTCCATGATCAGCCACTCTCGGGACGTCCTGTCACAGCCACCGCTCCAGACATGCTGAATCCTGCGGATGCCATTATTCGTGCCGACCGGCGTGTCACAACTCGACAAGTCGCTATACAGATGCCCGTCAGCATTGGAAGTGCATCTGCAATAATCGACTCTCTCGTATATTCAAAGAGGAGGTGACGACGAGTTCCACGAACGCTCACAGCAGACCACAAGCTTCGAAGAAAGGCCATTTCATCTGAATTGTTGGAGCGTTTTGAGACTGACGGAAGAGGGCTTTCTGTCAGGGATTGTTATGGGGGACGAAAGCTGGGTGCACCACTTTGCGCCGGAAGCAAAAAGGCAATCCATGGAGTGACATCATCTTCATTCACCACAAAAGAAGAAATTCAAGACAATTCCCTCTGCCGGAAAAGTCATGGTGACAGTCTTCTGGGATTGTGATGTTGTCATTCTCGAGTATGTGATACCAAGACAGCCAACCATCAATTCAGAGGAATACTTGAAGTCTCTGAATAAACTCAAGAATCGTTTCCGACTTGTTCGATCGGACAAGAATCCAGCAGAAATCCTGCTCCAACACGATAATGCACGCCCACACGCAAGTCTGAGAATCCGGAAAAACTTCGTCAAATTGTGTTGGACATCACTGCCTCATCCACCCTACAGTCCAGACCTGGCACCCTCGGACTTCCATCTCTTTGGGCCGCTTAAAGATTCTCTACGGGGAAGATGACGAAAGTGTCAGTCATGCAGTGAAAACATGGCTACGCCTACAGGACAAGAGCTTTTACCAACAGGGAGTACATGCTCTTCCACAACGTTGGCGTACGGCCATAGAACGTGATGGAGACTACATAGAAAAATAGGACATGGACAAGACATGTTGATGTATATTGTCACCAAATTCTGACTCTTAACAATAAATATTTTCTGAGAAAGAAATGTGGGGCATTACTTATCGAACGACCCTCGTAACTAAACGTAATGGGCTTGAATGTGGTAATAAAGATAATGGATACTTATTGATGCGCTCAGTGACTGGATACGAATGTAGTGGAAAATGTGACGCACAACAGTTCACTTCAGCGATGCGACGTGATATTTACGGTTCTGGAGGACTTACACAGCAAAAATATGTATTCAGCAGTCGAGGATAACAGAAATTGGAGTATAAAGGTTCCGTACCTCAGTTGGTAACATGGAACCCTTAGAATATCACTTTGTTGTCCGTCTGTCTGTCCGTATGTTAAGATCACTTTTCCTCAGAAACGGCTTGAGGTATCAAGTCGAAATGTATGTCAAATACAAAGGCGATGCAACATACACTGAGGTGCCAAATAAACTGGTATAGGCATGCTATTCAAATACAGATGTATGTAAACTGGCAGCATACGGCGCTGCGGTCGGCAACGCTTATATACGACAACAAGTGCGTGGCGCAGTTGTTAGATTATTTCTGCTGCAATGGCAGGTTATCAAAATTTAAGTGACTTTGAACGTGGTGTTATAGTCAGCGCACGAGGGATGGGACACAGCATCTCCGATGTAGCGATGAAGTAGGTATTTTTCCGTACAGCCGCTTTGTGCGTGCACCGTGAATATCAGGAATCCGGTAACACATCAAATATCCGACATAGCTGCCGTCGGAAAAAGATCCAGCAGGAACGTAACCAACGGCGACTGAAGAGAATCGTTCAACGTGACAGCCCTTCCGCAAATTGCTACAGATTTCAGTGCCGAGCCATCAACAAGTGTCAGCGTGCGAACCATTCAACGAAATATCATCGATATGGGTTTTCGGAGCGGAAGGCCCACTCGTGTACTCTTGATGACTGCATGACACAAAGCATTACGCCTCGTCTGGATCCGTCAACACCGACACTGGACTGTTGATGAGTGGAAACATGTCGCCTGGTCGAAAGAGTCTCGTTTCAAATTGTATCGAGCGGTTGGACGTGTACCGGTATGGAGACAACCTCATGAATCCATGGATCCTGCATGTCAGCAGGGGACAGTTCAAGCTGGTGGATGTTCTGTAACTGTGTGGGGCGTGTGCAGTTGGAGTGATATGGGATCCCTGATACGTCTAGGTACGACTCTGACAGGTGACACGTACGTAAGCATCCTGTCTGATCACCTGCATCCGTTCCTATCCATTGTGCATTCCGACGGATTTGGGGAATTCCAGCAGGAGAATGATATAACCCACACGTCCAGAATTGCTACAGAGTGGCTCTAGGAACACTCTTCTGACCTTAAACACTTCCGCTGCCCTCCAAACTCCCCAGACATGAACATTATTGAGCATATCTGGGATGCCTTGCAATGTGCTGTTCAGAAGTGATCTTCACCCCCTCGTACTCATACGGATTTATGGACAGCCCTGCAGGATTCATGGTGTCAAATTCCCTCCAGCACTACTCCAAACACCGAGCGAGGTGGCGCAGTGGTTAGCACA
This sequence comes from Schistocerca nitens, assembly GCF_023898315.1. NCBI lineage: Eukaryota > Metazoa > Arthropoda > Insecta > Orthoptera > Acrididae > Schistocerca > Schistocerca nitens. The sequence continues at coordinate 712,604,834 of NC_064616.1, forward strand.
CTGGACTCGCATTCGGGAGGACGACGGTTCAATCCCGCGTCCGGCCATCCTGATTTAGGTTTTCCGTGATTTCCCTAAATCTCTCCAGGCAAATACCGGGATGGTTCCTTTGAAAGGGCACGGCCGACTTCCTACCGCATCCTTCCCTAATCCGATGAGACCGATGACCTCGCTGTTTGGTCTCTTCCCCAAAACAACCAACCAACCAACTACTCCAAACATTAGCCGAGTCCATGCCACATCGTGTTGCGGCTCATCTGCGTGCACGCGGGGTCCCTACACGATAATAGACTAGTGTACCAATTCCTTTGGCTCTTCATTGTATTTACGCTTCTAAGTCACTTCAATCGAAAAATACGCCAGTTCATGTCACATTTTGATACCTTCAAACCCACTCACCAAAATGTATAAATGAACTATATATATACGAAGGTGTGCTGAAACGTAATGCCTCCGAATTTTTTATGTGAAAACTTAAATCTTTTTAAATAAAACAAACATTATTAACATTAAAAATCTTTATTCTTCATATCAATATACTGCATTTATTTCTCAACATAGCCACGCTGGCGACAAACGTATTACTCCCAGCGTGTGACAAGTTTATTGATACCTTCACTGTTGAATGTTTGACTTTGTTGACGTGGCCACAACCTCACCTCTGCTTCACACTATGAAAGTGAAGTCCTCGAAGATGTTCTTAAGTTTTACAAACAAATGAATATCGGATGGGGCCACGGTGGGACTGTATGGAGGATGATCGATTACAGTGAACCCAAGACGTCGGATTGTTGCAGATGACACAGCGCTCGTGTGTGGTCTGGCATTGTCATGCTGAAGGAGAGAGTGCTCCGTGTGTGGACGAACTCTTCGAACTCGAAACTCGATTACAGCGCGCTGTTTCTCACGTACCAACATAGTTACCCTACAACTTGGAGCCCTCTAGCGAAGATGTAGACATGAAGAATGAAGATGTGGAATGTTCATAAAATTAAGATTTTCCACATCAAAAATTAGGAGGCATTACTTTTCAACACGCCTTCGTACGTAATTAAGTTTGTATGGAAACCTCAGAGCACGAGTCTTACTCGCACTTGTCCGGTTTTTGGTTTAAATTGGACCTGAAACTATGCAGGAGTCTAGTGCCCCCTTAAGTCAGGGGAGTGCAGTAGTTGGTATAGCACTTAGCAGCCCCATCAGTCAAACAAATCAGTAAGGGAGTGCACTGTACGTGCTTCAGCATTGTCCTGCAAAATGATGGTCAGGTCCTGTAGAAAGTGCCAACACTTCTGTCTCTATGCAGTCCATTTTTGGAACACAGCCTAAGACCAGCTTAGAGACAGAAGTGATGACACTTTCTGCAGGACCTGACCATCATTTTGCAGGACAATGCTCAAGCGCGTACAGTGCAAGCTGTTACTGATTTGTTTGACTGATGGGGCTTCTAACAAGGGAACCTCCCCATCGCACCCCCCTCAGATTTAGTTATAAGTTGGCACAGTGGATAGGCCTTGAAAAACTGAACACGGATCAATCGAGAAAACAGGAAGAAGTTGTGTGGAACTATGAAAAAAATTAGTAAAATATACAAACTGAGTAGTCCTTGCGCAACATATGCAACATTAAGGAGGATGTGAGCTAATGAGCGCCGTGGTCCCGTGGTTAGCGTGAGTAGCTGCGGAACGAGAGGTCCTTGGTTCAAGTCTTCCCTCGACAGAAAATTTTACTTTCTTTATTTTCGCAAAGTTATGATCTGTCCGTTCGTTCATTGACGTCTCTGTTCACTGTAATAAGTTTAGTGTCTGTGTTTTGCGACCGCACCACAAACCCGTGCGATTAGTAGACGAAAGGACGTGCCTCTCCAACGGGAACCGAAAACATTTGATCGCAAGGTCATAGGTCAACCGATTCCTCCACAGGAAAACACGTCTGATATACTCTATACGACACTGGTGACGGCATGTGCGTCACATGACAGGAATATGTTGTCGGCCCACCTAACTTGTACACCTAGCGAATGGGTAAAAATATTCTTCTACCTTGCCCGATTTAGGTTTTCTTGTGGATGTGATAATCACTCCCAAAAAAGTGATGAAAACATAAGAGTTTGTCACATAAACTGAAAAAAAAATTGAACTTTTCACTCGAGGAAGACTTGAACCTAGGACCTCTCGTTCCGTAGCTGCTCTCGCTAACCACGGGACAACGGCGCTCCTTGACTCCCATTGTCCTTGATGTTGCCTATCTTCGCATGGACTACTCAGTTTGTACATTTTACTAATTTTTTTCATAGTTCTACACAACTTCTTCCTGTTTTCTCGATTGATCTGTGTTCAGTTTTTCAAGGCCTATCCACTGTGCTAACTTATAACTAAATCTGAGGGGGGTGCGATGGGGAGGTTCCCTTGTAAGTGCTATACCACCTACTGGACTCTCCTGACTTAAGCCCTCGTGAATTCAACTCGATTTCTAAACTGAAGGAAACACTTTACGACATTCGCTTCAGAACTGCAATAGATCGCGCCGCTCGAACTGTCAACACAACTGGCACTACTAAGAGTACCCTACGACTTCCACATCGGTGGCAACGGGTTGTACACAATGGTAGTGACTACTTTGAAGGTCAGTAAAACTTTTAAACACGCATCTATTTTGTACGAGCTCTTAATAAATAGTTGCCACTATTAAGGTTCCAACCCTCGTATATCTTTCTTCTTCAGTACTACATTTCGAAAACTTCAATTCCTTGTTTTTCTGTATTGTTTATCGTTCACATTACACCTCCATGTACGTCTACTTTCCAAATAAATATCTTCATAAAATACCTCCAAAAACGTACAATTATCTTTAACTGGTGATCGGCACCAGCTTCGTACGGATAGCAGTTAGAGAAAGATGTATCAAAATCCCTTTGTAGTTCCTCAAATTAGTTTTCACATATAGACAGAAAACGTTGCGGAGGACCTCTGTTCCTAATAGTTCAGCCAATTTGCATTAAATATTTAGACAAACCTTCTCTGTGAATCAGGTGTTGATTAGTGAACGCAGTATCCATATCCCTACTGTAGTTTCTGAGAATAGCCTTCTCATTTATACAGAAAATCGCGGCAAAATCCTTTACTTTATAAAATGTGGTTATGTTAACAAGTCTCTCTTTTTCAGAATGCTTTCTCTTACTTTTGCAAATTTACATTTTATATCGAGAGTAAAAATCTCTCGGTGTACATGCCGCGTCAAATCAGAATAAAACTCCAAGCTTTCGACCACTACCTCCATGGTCGTCGTCAGGGCTAAAACTGACTGTCGTGAACTATTTTTTTTTCTTTATTGTATTTCAATTCCCCATCGGGGCGGGCTGGCAGCAGCATAGGCGCTGCTCTTCAGCCGAAAGACATAGAACAAAACAATAGAAGACATTTAAAAACAGCAAAGGAGAGAATAAGGTGAACATAGATATAAAAAAGGGGAACATCATGGAAGGCAATAGACAAAAAACGGGGTGACTGTAAAATGGAGAGAAAAAACTGTTTAAAAGTAGCACACATAAAAAGCCACACACTGCGACGGTTAAAAGGACACAAGGCACAGTAAGACTGGAGCATAAAGGTAGCGACGGACGGCATAGCACATAACGTAACACTGGCGGCGAACCTCCAGGCAGGACACAATTAAAACACACCTCTTGACGCACACGAGAAACAGCACTAAACAACACTGATGTGGCACACTGATGAAGAGCAACACAGAGGATCTGCCAGGCGCTAGGAGATGAGGGAGACCTGGAGAAGGGAGGGAGGGGAAGAGATGGGGAGGTGAGCGGGGGGCGCGCGGAAGAGGGCCAGGTAGGGAGGGATGTGGGAAGGAGAGAGGCAAGTATGGGGTGCAGGGTCTCAGGGGAGGGGGGGACGGAGGAAAATCCGCTCTGGGAGAAGGAGGAAAGAGGAAAAGGGGGCCCTGGGGAGGGGGGGGGACAAGGCCAGGCTATAGTTGGAAGGAAGGGTAGATGTCACGGCGAAGTTCGTCATCCGGGAGGGGGAGGCGTTGGAAATTGCCCTGATGAAGGAGATGGAGGGTGTGGAGGTGGAGAGAGGGAGGGATACAGCGATAGAGGCGCGGCAACGGGCGGGGGGTGGAGAGGAAGGAGGAAACCAGAGGGTGGGGGGGATCAAGCCTGCGAACAATGTAAAGGATGTGGAGATGTTGGAGGAACAGGAGGAGGTGGGGGAAGGGGAGCCGTGTGGGGGAAGGAAGGCGGATACGGAAGGCAAGGCGGAGCACATGGCGTTCAAGGATTTGGAGGGCCTTGTAAAAGCGGGTGGGGGCGGAGATTCAGGCAACGCTGGCATAACAGAGGATAGGACGGATGAGGGAGTTGTAGGTGTGGAGGATGGTAGAAGGATGCAAGCCCCATGTCCGGCCAGACAGGAGTTTCAGAAGGCGGAGGCGGGAATGGGCTTTCTGCTGGATGGTCAGGAGATGAGGGGTCCAGGTGAGGTGGCGGTCAAGGGTGAGGCCAAGGTATTTCAGGGTGGGGGTGAGTTGAATAGGACGACCATAAAGGGTGAGGTCGAAATCATGGAGGCGGAAGGAGCGAGTGGTGCGGCCTATGATGATTGCCTGGGTTTTGGAGGGGTTGAGACGGAGGAACCACTGGTTACACCAAGTGGTGAACTGGTTAAGGTGGGTTTGGAGGGTACGTTGAGACCGTTGAAGGGTAGGATAGAGAGCCAGGAAGGCGGTGTCATCAGCATACTGGAGAAGGTGGACTGGTGGGGGTGGCTTGGGCATATCAGCTGTATACAAGAGATAAAGGAGAGGGGAGAGGACAGAACCCTGGGGGACGTCGTGAACTAGCGAGGTTCCCACTTTTATATGCAAAGGACGGCTTCTGATTGGCTGGAATACGTCAGCGATATGGCGCGTAGTGAAGTGGTGCCCTCTACTTCCATAGATGTAGTTGCTATCCCGCGTTGCTTGCAGCGCCATCCCTTGAATCAGGAGGTAAAGTGCGAGAAGTTTTTCTCTGCGATTTTTCTTTATCCAGTGCACTCTTCCAAGTGTTGCTAAGTGCATAGCCGTTGTCTCTATTAAAGTTACTATCGCTAAGTCTAATTTCGACTCCTTCCCGGATCACAGAGTCCCAGTAATTCGATGTGTGGGCTATTACTCTGGTTTCTTCAAATAAAATCTTATGCTTGTTAAGCAGGCTATGTTCAGCCACCGCTGATTTTTCCAAATACCTGTATTTCAGGTGGCGTTGGTGCTCGATGCAGCGGACGGCAACGGTTCTTACAGACTGGCCCACGTAATTCTTGCCGCATTCGCAAGGAATAGTATAAATTCCCGGCACTCTTAAGCCGAGACTATCTTTGACTGGTCTCAATATTTCCTTAATTTTCCTAGGTGGTCGGAAAACTGGTTTTATTCCTTGCCTCTTCAGGACTCTGGCTATCTTGCTCGTTGTAGCACCGCGAAAAGGAAGCCGCGCTATGTGTTGGTCCTCTTCTTGTATGTGGCCGGCATCGTGTCTTACTTTCTTGGACAATACTGATTTAATTTCACCGGCAGAATAACCATTCCTCTTGAAAACAGTCGTCAAATGGTTAATCTCGGGACCGAGGTGGTCCTTGTCGGAAATAGTCCTGGCTCTGTGTACTAAAGTATTCAGCATAGCTCTCTTCTGAGACGGATGATGGAAGCTATGGCTATGCAGATATAAGCCTGTATGGGTTGGCTTCCTGTACACAGAATGGCCCAGTCGTCCATCCGGCTTTCGCTCTACCAACACATCTAAAAAAGGTAACTTCCCTTCCTTCTCTACCTCCAATGTAAATTTTATGTTTGGATGTACACCATACAGATGTTCGACGAACTGCTGCAGCGTGTCGCTGCCGTGTGGCCAGATTAAAAAAGTATCGTCGACGTGTCTGTAGAAGCATGATGGGCGGAGGTGAGCACTGCTCAGGGCTCGTTCTTCGAAGTCCTCCATGAAAAAATTCGCTATTGCTGGTGACAGTGGCGAACCCATGGCTGTTCCATCAGTCATTTCATAATGATTTCCACTATATAAAAAATAAGTGGTCGTCAAGGTATGCCGGAACAACTTCAAAATTTCTGAGGAGAAATGAGCAGCCAACAGTTGTAATGTGTCATCCACAGGTACTCTGGTGAACAGAGAAACCAAGTCGAGGCTGACCATGATATCACTTGGGCCTATCTTCATCTGTTTTATGATATCAACAAACATTTTTGAATTTTTAATATGATGTGGGCAGTGACCAACTATAGGCGCCAACAATTTAGTTAAGTGCTTTGCAAGCTTGTACGTAGGAGAGCCAATAGCGCTAACAATCGGTCTCAACGGGACGTTCTCCTTATGAAACTTTGGCAAACCGTACAGTCTTGGTGGCCTAGGTGCTCTCGGCCGTAAGTTCTTCACCAGTTCGTCGGAGAGGCCAGAATTTTTTAGTAGCTCCCTTGTCTTCCTGCTGAGCGCCGATGTGGGATCCCGTCTGAGTATCCGGTATGTGCTGTCCTCCAGTAATAATCCAACTTTCTTGTGGTAATCTGTAGCATTGAGGATTACCGTGGCGTTCCCCTTGTCAGCAGGTAAAACAACTAGATCTTCATCCTTCTGCAACAATTTCAGTCCTTGTCTCTCCTCTCTGCTGATGTTTGACTTAGGCGGCTTGGATGTCGCTAAAATGCGGCTAGTAGCAAGCCTTACGTCATCTGCTGCTTCTTGAGGAAGATGACGAACTGCTTGTTCCACATTTTATATCCTCTTTATTTCTGCTAACGCAGGTTATTTTGCTGTCGAAGTAGCAGAGCTCTTGAGGAACATTAATTTCCTTTCCAAATGTGTCCTTGGTTTCCTATATTGCTTGCTCAGTGTTCAGACTGAATAACATATGGAATAGCCTATAATCCTGTCTCACTTCCTTCTCAACTAATACCTGCATTTCATACCCTTCCACTCTCGTAACTGCAGTTGTGCTTCTGTAAAAACTGTAGATACTTATTCACTCAATGCGTTTTATTCCTAATAACTTCAGAATTCCAAACAGTGCATTTATTGAACAATAACAAAGTCATTTTCTAAACCACCAAATGCTATAAATGTAATTTTGTCTTCAACGTATGTTCTACTGTATGTATGCCCCTGCTATAAACTGGTTCCTTATCTCAAAATATTCATTTTAGTAACCTCTGCCGTCCGTATAATGTTAACCCTAAAAGTTCAAATCAGTCTGCAATCCCCCAGTGCCAATAACGTTTTGATGCGTATAGCATCTGCAACCTGAACTCTCTCAGCGGGCCGGCCGCTGTGGCCGAGCGGTTCTAGGCGCTTCAGTCCGGAACCGCGCGACTGCTACGGTCGCAGGTTCGAATCCTGCCTCGGGCGTGGATGTGTGTGATGTCCTTAGGTAAGTTAGGTTTAAGTAGTTCTAAGTTCTAGGGGACTGATGACCTCAGATGTTAAGTCCCATAGTGCTCAGAGCCATTCGAGCCATTTCCTCTCAGCGGAGGCAGGATTTCAAGCTTCCACTTGACGCAAATTAATTTTACATCACAGACCGGGTTTTACGTGCACAAAAATTTTGCATACGCGTCAATACTACATCACGGGGTTCCAGGAACCATTCTGATGGTAACGGAGACACTTTACAGCATATTTCTTCGTGCTACGCCACTTCGCGTCACGTCTTCGCGTCACACCTGATATTACGTACTTACCTTACGTGTAAAAGTAGGATAACTTTGAACATCTGTATCTCGGAAATGGGTAAACCTATCGAGAAAATTTTTAAGGTTGTCCGAGATCAGGATCTTATGAATATATCGCAAAAATTGTAGCAATTTGCTGTGTGTAGATGTCTAGGAATCCACTACTTGAATTTGGTACCCAAAAATCAGGTTTTTCGGCTTTTTTCGGGAACCGCCCATGAAATAAATGGTGCCTCAAAAAGCCTGTATAGGCACACCGTAGACCATATGTAATGCAGAATTAACCAATCGACTTGGTCCATTTGCCAAAGTTGGAGGAAGTGTATAATATTCAAACTTTTACCCTGTACTGTAAGACACTTAAAGTAAGACGATTCTTCTGTTGGGTAGAATGTACAAATAAACCTTGCAAGGCCGTGTGGGATAAGCCGAGCGGTCTAAGGCGCTGCAGTCATGGATTATGTGGGTGATCCCGGCGGAGGTTGGAGTCCTCCCTCAGGCATGGGTGTGTGTGTTTGTCCTTAGGATAATTTAGGTTAAGTAGTGTGTAAGCTTAGGGACTGATGACATTAGCAGTTAAGTCTCATAAGATTTCACACACATTTGAACAAACCCTTGCACAAGGCTAACCAAAACTTTTGACTCCCACGTTGCTATCATCAATAGAACCCGAAGTATGAGCCCCAGAAAATCTCGTTTCTTTGTGTAGAATCTTGTACCGAAAGGAGGCAAGGGAGAGGTTGTTGTTATGGGTGGCCGGTAACCTCTTTCTGCAACACAAATGCACACGTGGATAGCTACGGTCGCAGGTTCGAATCCTGCCTCGGGCATGGATGTGTGTGGTGTCCTTAGGTTAGTTAGATTCAAGTAGTTCTAAGTTCTAGGGGACTGATGACCTTAGAAGTTAAGTCCCTTTGTGCTCAGAGCCATTTGAACGACACGTGGATTAATGCGATTCTTTATTTACAAGACCTGTCACTGTTAACTGGAATAGAGTCCACGTTCTGTGGTACAAGAAATCAGCAACAGTCTCTTGCAGACAATATCGGTAATCTTGCTATTACAAATTTTAGTCTCACTGCTAGTACAGCTATAGGCGTAACCTCGTCGCTATGTACTGTCGTAGCGTGCGAGTAAATTGACAGACGCCAGTTGGATGACTGAGTCAGTGCGCCCCGCCGGTCAGCGGCGGCGGCGTAAACATATGCTGTCGAGAGGGCGCTGCGGCATATTGCCTGTCGGTCTGCCTCTGGCCTCTCTCGTGATAGGCACTACATCTTTGACGACAGGTGTGCTGTTTTGGAAATTATCACACTACTGGCCATTAAAATTGCTACACCACGAAGATGACGTGCTACAGATGCGAAATTTAACCGACAGGAAGAAGATGCTGTGATATGCAAATGATGAGCTTTTCACAGCGTTCGCACAAGGTTGGCGCCGGTGGCGACACCTACAACGTGCTGACATGAGGAAAGTTTCCAACCGATTTCTCATACACAAACAGCAGTTGACCGGCGTTGCCTGGTGAAACGTTGTTGTGATGCCTCGTGTAAGGAGGAGATATGTGTTCCGACTTTGATGAAGGTCGGATTGTAGCATATCGCGATTGCGGTTTATCGTATCGCGACATTGCCGCTCGCGTTGGTCGAGATCCAATGATTGTTAGCAGAATATGGAATCGGTGGGTTCAGGAGGATAATACGGAACGCCGTGCTGGATCCCAACGGCCTCGTATCACTAGCAGTCGAGATGACAGGCATCTTATCCGCATGGCTGTAACGGATCGTGCAGCCACGTCTCTAACACTGAGTCAGCAGATGGGAACGTTTGCAAGACAACAACCATCTGTACGAACAGTTCGACGACGTTTGCAGCAGCATGGACTATCAGCTCAGAGGCCATGGCTGCGGTTACCCTTGACGCTGCGTCACAGACAGGAGCGCCTGCGATGGTGTACTCAACGACGAACCTGGGTGCACGAATGACAAAACGTCATTTTTTCGGATGAATCGAGGTTCTGTTTACAGCATCATGATGGTCGCATCCGTGTTTGGCGACATCGCGGTGAACGCACATTGGAAGCGTGTATTCGTGATCGCCATACTGGCGTATCACCCGGCTTGATGGTATGGGTTGCCATTGGTTACACGTCTCGGTCACCTCTTCTACATCTACATATACATCTACATACATACTCCGCAATCCACCATACGGTGCGTGGCGGAGGATACCTCGTACCACCACTAGCATCTTCTCTCCCTGTTCCATTCCCAAACAGAACAAGGGAAAAATGACTGCCTATATGCCTCTGTACGAGCCCTAACCTCTCTTATCTTATCTTTGTGGTGTTTCCGCGAAATGTAAGTTGTCGACGGTAAAATTACACTGCAGTCAGCCTCAAATGATGGTTCTCTAAATTTCCTCAGTAGCGATTCACAAAAAGAACGACTCCTTTCCTCTAGAGACTCCCACCCGAGTTCCTGAAGCATTTCCGTAACACTCGCGTGATGATCAAACCCACCAGTAACAAATCTAGCAGCCCGTCTCTGAATTGCTTCTATGTCCTCCCTCAATCCGACCTGATAGGGATCCCAAACGCTCGAGCAGTACTGAAGAATAGGTCGCACAAGCGCTCTATAAGCGGTCTCCTTTACAGATGAACCACATCTTCCCACAATTCTACCAAGGAACCGAAGACGACCATCCGCCTTCCCCACAACTGCCATTACATGCTTTTCCCACTTCATATCGCTCTGCAATGTTACGCCCAGATATTTAATCGACATGACTGTGTCAAGCGCTACACTACTAATGGAGTATTCAAACATTACAGGATTCTTTTTCCTATTCATCTGCATTAATTTACATTTATCTATACTTAGAGTTAGCTGCCATTCTTTACACCAATCACAAATCCTGTCCAAGTCATCTTGTATCCTCCTACAGTCACTCAACGGTTCTAGACGCTTCAATCTGGAACCGCGTGACCGCTACGGTCGCAGGTTCGAATCCTGCCTCGGTCATGAATGTGTGTGATGTCCTTAGGTTAGTTAGGTTTAAGTAGTTCTAAGTTCTAGGGGACTGATGACCACAGATGTTGAGTCCCATAGTGCACAGAGCCATTTGAACAGTCACTCAACGACGACACCTTCCCGTACACCACAGCATCGTCAGCAAACAGCCGAACATTGCTATCCATCCTATTCGCATTGACGGCACTTTGAACAGTGGACGCTACATTTCAGATGTGTTACGACCCGTGGCTCTACCCTTCATTCGATCCCTGCGAAACCCTGCATTTCAGCAGGATAATGCACGACCGGATGTTGCAGGTCCTGTACGGGCCTTTCTGGATACAGAAAATGTTCGACTGCAGCCCTGGCCAGCACATTCTCCAGATTTCTCACCAATTGAAAACGTCTGGTCAATAGTGGCCGGGCAACTGGCTCGTCACAATACGCCAGTCACTACTCTTGATGAACTGTGGTATCGTGTTGAAGCTGCATGGGCAGCTGTACCTGTACACGCCATCCAAGCTCTGTTTGACTCAATACCCAGGTTATCAAGGCCGTTATTACGGCCAGAGGTGGTTGTCCTGGCTCAGGATCTATGCACCCAAATTGCGTGAAAATGTAATCACATGTCAGTTCTAGTATAATATATTTGTCCAATGAATACCCGTTTATCATCTGCATTTCTTCTTGGTGTAGCAATTTTAATGGGCAGTAGTGTAGGTAGCATGTTGTCTCGTGCATGCCGATTTTAATAACGCTGTAGCATAATCGGCGAGTACCCCAGCTGAGTGGTCGAGCTTCGTATTTTCAGGAGGAGATCGGCGATGTCTTCGAACACTGGCAGGATGTGGAGCCCGCTGCTCCGAAGCCGGCGCAGTCCCCCGAGGGAGAGGCGCAGTCGCAGCCGGACTCTGACCCCGAGCCGCCGCAGCAGCCGCCCGCAGATGCAGGCCCTGAGCCCGCTGCGGACCCCGAGCCCGAGCCCGAGCCCGAGCCCGAGCCCGAGCGCGCGGCTGCCAGCACGCAGGTGAGGGGCGGCGAGCGGCGGCGACGGCCGCGCTTCCGGCGGCCCGCCAAGCCGGCCGACGAGCGCGACGCCGGCGACTGCCCACAGCCGCTGGCCGAGTTCGACGCGGTGGTGGCCCGCGAGCTGAGCGCGCTGCGCCTGGCCGGCACGCCGCCCGCCGACGCTCAGTCCTCGCCCTCTCTGTCGCTGTCGCCGTCGCCGTCCCCCTCGCCGCCGGTCAACGGAGGGCTGCCCTCCGTAAGTATACTGCAGGCTGGTCAGCCACCGACCTTGTGTAATTATCGGTCATGCAGACGTGACCAGTTCCTATCCTCTTCCCATATATCACCTGCGGATGTCCAACAATTTTCTGAGTGTACAGTAAGACTGACAATACCTTTTGAAGATTACGTTGAAATTAAGTTCTTCATTGGAGAGAGAGAGAGAGAGAGAGAGAGAGCAGGTAAGTGTACCGAACCAAAAATCAGTCATCTTCAGCAGTATTCCCGCTAATACCGTGTACACCACCTCGCGCCGGCCGGAGTGGCCGATCGGTTCTAGGCGCTACAGTCTCGAACCGCGCGACCGCTACAGTCGCAGGTTCGAATCCTGCCTCGGGCATGGATGTGTGTGATGTCCTTAGGTTAGTTAGGTTTAAGTAGTTCTAAGTTCTAGGGGACTGATGACCTCAGAAGTCCCATAGTGCTCAGAGCCATTTGAACCTTTTTGAACCATCTCGGTTCTCGATAATGGACTCATTTCGGATAGGAAGAAAGTCTACAAGTTTCTTTCGGTATGCCATACACACCTGAAGCCATTAATTGACTGTTAGATCCCGTACAGCTACCAAATTGCACCTGTTTTGATTTCTACGTTTAACTCACTATTTCGAATAGACCCAAACATTTTCTGTGGGCTCAAGATCGGGTAATTGAGCGCGTCAGTCGAGGTGCGATAGCGTGCCTAAGTGTTAAAGGTACGCTTATATTGCACCTCGCTGCTGGCACCTCACTCGCCACTGGCGTATCACACGTCACTGCCAGCCGGTAGCGTTGTCACACGTACGCTGCAGCTTCGCTGCTCGCTGGCCGCCGGGAGTAATTACCCTGCAGCTGTTCACATATCGACCAGTGTGTTAGCAGCGTCAAACGCGACCTTTAAGCACCAAATCGCGGCTCAAGTTTCAGGACATACGGCGATGGTCGCAGTGCGAAACACAAACCAGCTTAATATCGTCGTCTGGTGAGGGTCGTAGTAAGCAGTGCGACGAGCAGCGATGGCGCTAGCTAAATAGACCGGCTAGACACAGCTGCATTAATTCATCATCTCAGGGCCACGCCGGTGAGGGAGACTTGGCGGCGTAGACGCACCCTAGTCGTACCAGGATATTATGCTTGCAGCCTTGTGAACACGACTGTTATCGTCAAGGAAGATGCGGGTGTTCACGAAATACTCATCAAGTGTAGAGGAAAGAGCATCACTTGCTCACCGCGGATGTTGAAATGAACCCCCTCGTCGGTTTTCACGGTAGCCTCCATCAATGGGCCCTAGAGATAATACGGAAAAACGCCTCCAAAATGTCGCAGAAACGCCGTCTACTTGAATTACAACCTCCAAACACTGAGGGTCAAATGCATCGTTGGGCCGTCGGAACATCTGACCTATTCCATCGTTTCGAAAGAGGCTCCCATCGTTTCTAAAGAGGTATCATTACAACTTATATGACGACACTACACCCCCAACAGTTGCTGTATTGTTCGGTCCAATGAAAATGTGCAACTTTTTGTGAGAGTGTGAGCAATTGCCTTTTGCAAGGTTCCCGACTCCAACCGTCCATTGAAGCGGTTCCCTTCGCAACTTTCGCTTGGCAAATGGTTAGTTAGTTGGATAGTTGCATGTTCCATCGATCATTTGACTGACTCTTTTAGCGAAATGATGTTCAACGAGACAGTTTACACGTATAAAAAATACATAGTTAACGTTAACATTAATGAACATACAATTCTTTTGACATATTAATGCCACTTCACTTAAAAATGAATGTTTTTCTAATGTTTTTTAGTTGGACCCGCTTTCACTGATAGCAGCAGTTCCTGTGCGGTTCATGTTGATACAATAACCAATCAGCTTCAGTAATGCTGTTGTCATGGACATGCCCAAACACGATAGCACCTTTCCGTCATTCTACCACGTTCCTACATCGACCCATTTTTCTGTGCTCTGTCCATACATCTGGCTAGCACATATACATTATACATTACTTCACTGCCATGACTTACTTCAGCGGTAGAGTGTGACGTCCTGGTACTAGTTATACACCTTATACAATGCTCCAGAGCGACCAGTGTGCTCTTCTAACGGATTTTGTGTGGTGAGCGCATTTTCACACCACGTTTACAAAATACGTTAAGCAGAATAAAATTAGGAATGCACTGTCCACATGACGTTAACAGCGTGATTCACGTCTTGCGCGGAGTGAATAAGGGAAGGACGAAAGCTTTTAAGAGACAGATGTATATTGTCACTATGAATAGCAACCATTGCATGTGTTAAAGGAGCAGTCGTATTTTCAGAAGAAAAGATCCCTCGTAACCCTAGTCATATTTCATACACTTCATGTTATCATTTTCTGTGGTACCAGTCAGTTATGTAAATTGTCATACAGAAACATTAATATAGAAATAATGAGCTACGAACTGTTCGTCTCAGTAGTTTCGGATCACCATGTCGCCCTATTTCATAAAATACATGGCAGTGCTCATTGTATCTAAATGTATTACGAATTCTATGACAAACACCATATGTCTTGCAGAATAAGCACAATAATTTTAGATCGGTAGCCCTGATATTGGATGTAAATGTTGTTTTCAATGATTTGTCATTATTAGCAATTCCTTACTTTCATCAGTAAGAAATCATGTGAATCAAAAAGAATGTCGACACCTACTTTGACCTTTTTATGTAGTTAAAATGTCAGCTTGTTCATAAAGCTTTCGGTTGACAGAGTTTTAATCTATCGGCATAGAAATTGCCTCTTCACACCTTGTCCACTAACGTGTCCGCTGATGCATACGTATGCATCAACGGGCACAATGTAGTTGACGCACATACAGCCTAAGGAAAAATATAGAGCACCACGAAGGAATTATTCCAATGGGACGGAAATCGGTAGAGGTGATGTACACGCAGAGACAAACACATGATTACAATTTCAGAAGAATTGGATGATTTATTCAAGACAAAGAGCTTAACAAATTGAGCACGTCAGTAACGCGTTGGTCCACCTCTGGCCCTTATGCAAGCCATTATTTGTCTTGTCATTGATAGATAGAGTTATTGGATGTCCTCCTAAGAGATATCGTGCCAAATCCTGTCCAACTGACGCCTTAGGTCGTCAAAATCCCGATCTGGTTGGAGGGCCCTGTCCATAATGCTCCAAACGTTCTCAGCTGGGGAGAGATCTGGAGACCTTGCTGGCCGAGGTACGGTTCGGCAGTCATGAAGGCAAGCAGTATAAACTCTCACAGTGTGCGGGCGGGCACTATCTTGCTGAAATGTAAGCCCAGGATGGCTTGTCATGAAAGGCAACAAAATGGGGCGTAGAATATCGTCGACGTACCGCTGTGCTGTAAGGGTACCGCGAATGGGAACCAAAGGGATCCTGCTGTGAAATGAAATGGCATCGCAGACCATCACTCCTGACTGTCGGTTCGTATCGCGGGCGACAGTCAAGTTAGTATGCCACCACTGTCTGCGGTGTCTGCAGACGCGTCTTCGCTGGTCGTCAGGGCTCAGTTCGAAGCGGGACTCGTCACTGACGAAAAATTTTACTCCAATCAATGAGATTCCAGGGCGGAGACATATCTGGAGAGTGGGACACCGATCTGACTGTCATCCACTATACAGCCAGCCAGTCAGGAGTGATGGTGTGGGATGTCTTTTCATTCCACATGAGAACCTTTGGTTGTCATCCGCGGCACGCTTACGCCACAGCAGTACATCGGCGATGTACTGCGCACTGTTTCGTTGCCTTTCATGGCAAGCTTTCCTGGGATTAGATTTCAGCAAGATAATGCCCTCCCCCACACGGTAAGAGTTTCTACTAGTTGTTTTCATCCTTCTCAGAACCTACCTTGGCCACCAAGTTCGCCAGGCCTCTCTCCAATTGAGAATGTTTGAGGAGTTATGGGCAGGGTGCACCAACCAGCTCGGGATTCTGACGATCCAACCCGCCAGTTGGACAGAATTTGCCACGATATCCTTCAGGAGGACATCCAACAACTCTGTTAATCAACGCCAAGCCAAATAATCGCTTGCATATGGGCCAGAGGTGGACCAACTCGTTATTAATGTGCTCAGTTTGTGAAGCTCTTTCTCTTGAATAAATCAGCCTATTTTTCTGAACTTGTAATCTTTTTTTTGTTTTTGAATGTATGTACAGGGTGATTTTGCTAAATGGGTACAAATTGTAGGAAAGAACCGCTGAGAGGATAAGGAGCAGTGTGAAGTCATACGAGCAATACAAGTGTATCATGATATCAGTACGGAGGTTACGACACAGCAGTTGTCCAAATGTGTGATTTATTTAATTCCAAAACACAAATTTTGGAAAAACGTGATCCCTTTTCAAGTTCTCTAAAGTATTATGTCATTAGGTGCAATAAGAAATACGGCGTAATACTTCTAAGAACTTGATAATGGTATCTTGACATCCCATGCACCATATCGCTAGCTGCATTTGATCATTATTCCAGATCCTACTAAAGCCTCACTTAATTTACAAGACGGTTTGCATAAGCACTTCTTGCCTGAGTGTTTTGTTGTGCCGTTCCAGCCGTGCTATTTTCCTAAACAACACGTTCACTACGCTCGTACAAAACTCAACTGTCTCTTTCGCGGGAGTACAATCATAATTAGAGATAATCACCTACTGCAGCGCAAACATTTCTCTAATTAATGTAATTTGTATTGCAGCTGAAGTTTTCCCGTGAACTGGAAGTACTGTAGTGGTGCTTTATATACTCATCATAGCTTTGTGACTGTTTTCTCCTACGCGCAAAGGAAGCTGAAACTGCCATTTTTCCATACTCACAGACATTGCAGAAGTTGTAGTACAAAATAAAAACGAACTGATAAGGAAAGGGCGACAGCAATCACATCACTGTCGCTTTATATGTATAAATAGCCCCTTCGAAAAACCGGATCCTATCACGATTTCACGTTACAGGCTTTTCGCTGTCGTAAAGGGCTTTTCCACTCAGAAACGAAGGTAATTTGGGTAAAAAACCGAATAAATGATAACTACACTATTATACTGTAACAAGGCACCAGATACCGCGGGTTGCTTATCACAAAATACTCAGAAAATATCTGTGAATAACCAACGAAATTTTGTCGATGGAATCTCGTTAAGCTCTGGGCGTCTACACATGGTGAACCAGAATTCGAGCAGTCGGGCACCACTGCACGATTCCATGCCAACGAACATTGCAAAAATACCTCTTACAGAATTTCACACCATTCATATTTTTGGTATAGAATAGATGCCAAAATTAAGTCAATTAGGCAACACCGTAATCACATCTCCGACAAGAATCTTCATTCAACAATTGCAGCTACGGTGGCCAGTTAGAGCAGTGGGCGTAGTTTTTCGTTAAAGAACTCGAGTTCAAGAGTTCGATACCGGGTCTAGATTTATTATTTTTATTTTATAATTTCGATTTGCGCAATATTTCCGTATTATACACTGTTGAATGAACATATGTACTTTAGAAATAGACGTTTTTAAAGTTGAACATAATAATTATTGACCAAGTTACCTGTCATTGCACAGAAATAGTTACAAATCTTATCGATGTGGAGATGTTAATCATACTTCATACATTCAGTAAGACAAAACAGCTGTAATACACTGATAGAAAAAAGCACAACACCAAATAACAATTGTTGTAGAGTAATGAAATTTCGGGAATACATTTGTCTAGGTGACATATTTAAGTGATTAACAGAGCAAGATCACAGGTTAATGTAAGCGCGAGATAAGCCATTGCAAATGTGAAATTCTGGTACATTAATAATCGATGTAAACGCCAGATTGTTGAATGCAAGCATGCAAACGTGCATGCATTGTGTTGTGCCGAATGTCAGTTTGTAGGATGGAGTCCCATGCCTGTTGCACTTGGTCGGTCAATACAGGGTCGGATAATGCTGTTCGTGGATGACGTTGGAGTTGTCGTCCGATGATGTCCCATATGTGCTCGACTGGAGGTAGGTGTGGTGGTCGACACTTTATAGAACTTTTGCGTTACAACAGTGGTATGCGGGCGAGCGTTATCCTGTTAGAAAACCCCCCTGGAAAGCTGTCCACGAATGGCAGTACAACATGTCGAATCACCAGATTGACGTACAAAGTTGCAGTCAGGGAGCGTGGGATAACCACGAGAGTGCCCTAGAAGAACTGCAGTAAGCAAAAGCAAAGTTAAATTCAAGAAAAATATTTCTGTTTTCAGTTCCGTTTCTTACAAATCTCCATTCTTGGGATGAAATGTCGCAAAGTTTACTGTAGAACTCCCCGTCTTGTAAAGGAAGAAATGGCTTTTCATAAGATTTTCCAGTCACACCGTTGTTTCGTCGATACAAATGGTTCAAATGGCTCTGAGCACTATGGGACTTAACTTCTGAGGTCATCAGTCCCATAGAACTTAGAACTACTTAAACCTAACTAACCTAAGGACATCACACACATCCATGCCCGAGGCAGGATTCGAACCTGCGACCGTAGCGGTCGCGCGGTCGTCGATTCATTTCTCCAACTATTTTTACTGTTTTTGAGGTACAAGTTATTTTCTTCCATTAAAAACATGTTTCACTGATACAAACAAAAGTTTGCGCGCACTCTGGTTAATACACAAATTGCGCGTCAACTAAATGGAGGAAACCTGGACGCATGGCGCTTGAACTCCAGAGGAAAGCGTTGCTTGGCACAAAGCTATCTAGTAATGAATGTTTGAAACATCTTCACGGTGATTTGTCACTTAACACAAATACAGGGACGTGCAACAGAGTACACAGGAGCACTGTAAACGTGTTTTGCAAAAAATGCCACTTACAACTTTTGACAATTCCTCTCTTCAAATATTCACAGACCATTCCGTGCGTACCATTAGACACTGACCGAGAGTCAGACATGTAGAACAAGTACTAATAACGCCCGGTGCAGCGTAACTTTCGATTCTTCTTCTTCTAACGTTATAGTGTCTCAATATCGATGTAACGGAAAGAAGACTCCTCCTTATTGCTTTAATGCGTCGATATTCGGCAAGAGCGGCACCACTATTGCTTTTGTTTCGGTAGAACAGCTTCACGAGGAAAGCCCTGCTCATCTTGTCCAGACCGATGTTGACTGTCTGCAACTGTAATGCACACTGCTGCTTGTGTTTCAGCCCTACACCACCTTGCCAGTGCTGGCGCCTAACGGCAAGTCATGATACTAACAGTACCAACAACGCAAATCATGCAGCGCACAGTCTAAAAATCATTCCTACAAAGTTAGGCGCCCAGGCTGTAAATAGTTTTCAGTCTTCTCTGGCTCAAGTAGCGAAATTTTGAAACTTTTTGGCAGATTAAAACTGTGTGCCGGACCGAGACTCGAACTCGGGACCTTTGCCTTGCGCGGGCAAGTGCTCCTCCATCTGAGCTACCCAACACAGGCACACGACTTTAATCTGCCAGGAAGTTTCATATCAGCGCACACTCAGCTGCAGAGTGAAAATCTCATTCTGGAAGCGAAATTTTAATTATAGCCACATTCTACTATTTATTATTCATGTTTTATTTTTCTTTTAATTCATTTCGTTAAATATAATAGACTCATTTAGGAACCGATTTATCGAATAAGCACGTAAAATTAAATTTTACAAATTTTTGTGAAGAGCAACAAACCGACGTTTTCCTTTGGCGATGGGCGTGCATGGAACACGGGTGACTCCATGTACATTGCCCACAGAGTGAGATCAAGAGGCACTGCTGGTGATCTGTTCGTTCATTAGGAACAGTCAATTGGGTGCTTCCTTACTGCTATGCCAGGCGAGTGGCCTGTGAGCCTGCACAGCGATACGCGTTACAGCAGCATCCATGGTTCCCTGTTACATACACACTGTTCAGTCACTTTAATGTGACCTTCTGTCAAAAGCCTGAATAACCATATTTTGTAGCGCGGACCGGAAGAGAGTCAGTGAGGTTCTGGAAGGTACCGACAAGAATGTGGAGACGGGGCGAGTCCAGTGCTGTGTTAAACTGCGTATGGTTTCTCGGTTCAGGGCCCATAGCTCGAACAGCCCGATCTAGATGGACCTGCAGATTCTCAGTTGGATTTAAATCGTGGGAATTTGATGACCAGAAGAAGACGGTAAACTCATCCTGGTGCTCTTCGAATCACGCACATACGCTACTAGCTGTGCGACACGTTGCATTGTCCTGTTGCTAGATGCCATCATTTCGAGGAAAAAAAACTGCATGTAAAGGCTCGACATGGTCCCCTAAGATAGTTGCATACTTATCTTGATCAACTGTGCCTTCCAGAATGACGACATCCCCCAGGGAATGCCACGAATATGATCCACAGATCATAACGCTCCCTCGTTCGGCATGGACCCTTTGCTTTCAGGCGTTTCGCCTCGTACACGCCAACGGTCATCTGTCCGATGCAGCATAAAACGTGGTTCGTCTGAAAATGCTACCTGTTGCTTCTCAGTGGACGTCCTGTTGCGCTACTGGCTTACAAGTTGCTGGCCGTTGTGGCCGAGCGGTTCTAGGCGCTTCAGTCTGGAACCGCGCTGCTGCTACAGTGGCAGGTTCGAATCCTGCCTCGGGCATGGATGTGTGTGATGTCCTTAGGTTAGTCAGATTTAAGTTGTCCTAAGTCTAGGGGACTGATGACCTCAGATGTTAAGTCCCACAGTGCTCAGAGCCAATTGAACCATTTTTAGCTTGCAAGTTACAGTCTTTGTCGCCGACGAAAAACAATCAGCATGGATCCCTGAATCAGGCGTCAGCTGTGGAGGCCCATACGGAGCAACGTTCACTAAGCGGTCGTTGATGAGACACCAGTCGTAGCCCTTTGATCATCTGGGCTGTCATTCGCCCAGCAGTTGCACGTCTATTCGCACGTACACATTTTCACAGCCGTCGTTCATCCCTGTCATCTATAGCACGTGGTGCAACACAGATGCCTCGGTGCCTGTTTTGAATTGCGCCATTTTGCGGCACAGGAACAGCTCACAAACTTAGCCGTTTCGGAATTGCTTCCATTCTTCATCCAAAGGCCAATGATCATGGCCTTTTGGACGTCAGACAGATTGCTCCGTTTCCGGATTACCACAACAATTGCCGGCCGGTGTGGCCTTGCGGTTCTAGGCGCTTCAGTCTGGAACCGCGTGACCACTACGGTCGCAGGTTCGAATCCTGCCACGGGCATGGATGTGTGTGATGTCCTTAGGTTAGTTAGGTTTCAGTAGTTCTAAGTTCTAGGGGACTGATGAGCACAGATGTTAAGTCCCATAGTGCTCAGAGCCATTTTTTGAACCACAACAATTACAATATTTTCTGTTCTCCCCTCTCCCCTCCCCCCGGACGCGCTTCATATACCCTCAACTGTTAATGTTGCCACTTGTCATCTGTGATTGGTTATCGCACGTTGACGTCGAACATAGATCGTGACAAAATAAAACACCTAGAGCCGTCCGCAATGAAGCGTCGAAACTGGTAGCGACAAAATAAAATAAAATCATAAGGACGGCTATAGGTGTTTTATTTTTTCAAAAAAATGGTTCAAATGGCTCTGAGCACTATGGGACTTAACATCTGAGGTCATCAGTCCCCTAGAACGTAGAACTATTTAAACCTAACCAACCTAAGGACGTCACACACATCCATGCCCGAGCCAAGATTCGAACCTGCGACCGTAGCGGTCGTGCGGTTCCAGACTGAAGCGCCTAGAACCGCTTGTCCACTTCAGCCGGCTTTTATTTTTTGTCACAATAGTAAACGGCCGTCGTCCCAGAGACGTCCTGCTAAAAGGATGGACATACAAAAGCTCGAACATAGATGGTAGTCACATTAATGCGAATGGACTGTGTAAAAGAGACGTCTGTGGCTAAACCCAAGACTGGAACCCTTAAAAGACGCACATCGGGAAGGAGTACGGTGATACAATAATGTGGACTAATTAGTGTACTGTATTCAAAGATTTCGAAGTCAGTACACCCATGCAACATTACGCCTTCCTATACCGTAACACCTGGACCACCAGAACAATCACGTTCAATGAATCTGGACGTTACCTGAACTGGCGAAAGGTTGGATCACATAATGCATCCAGGAACATTGTCGAATGGTTCATATGGCTCTGAGCACTATGGGACTTAACATCTGAGGTCATCAGTCCCCTAGAACTTAGAACTACTTAAACCTAACTAACCTAAGGACATCACACACATCCACGCCTGAGGAAGGATTCGAACCTGCGACCGTAGCAGTCACGCGGTTCCGCACTGAAGCGCCTAGAACCGCTCGGCCACCGCGGCCGGCAACATTGTCGAACATTCTTTTTAGTGGTCTACATGTTATGGTGTTGTGAGGTATAACATTGCATGGGCGTATTGACATCCAAGTCTTTGAACACTATACCCTCACCGGTCAACATTATTGTGACACTGTTCTCCTTCTCGCTGTACTCCTTTTCAGGGGCGCATTTGGGGTGAATGGACTGACATGTCCGTCCTCCAACCTACATTTCATCGAGCATGTGTGGGATACGTTGGGAAGACGTCATGCATTGCCGTCCATATGATCACGCATCCTATTAATAACTAAGTCCCGCCTTTTGTAAGGTCCAGGGGACCATCATAAACCACGGTGAATTAAGCGTAATTATTGTCTTTGAATAGAAGTGTCAGTTATGTTCGACTCATTGCGTATTTCTTTCAGTTATTTTATGTAGTTATTCTTTCTATGTATGATCCAAATCTCATCGAGCTATATTACTTGCGATTGACACATAATGCACAGCTTACTTTTGTCACTAAGTTTTAAAACCAATGTAATAACACGTAATGCGTAATATAATGTACTAGTATTAAACTATCGTAATATTCCCGGCATATATTATGAACTAATATATCCCTTTTCCAGTCAGAAATCACCTCCTGTGGTTTGTCCCCTGTGTATCAAAGACGCGCAACCCAACAATTAAGGCGATCGACTGCTGATTCCGAAGTAACTGATGGATTCAGGGGCTCAATCATAAAATTCACTTCCCATCGCAAGAACTCTTCCTTAATCATAGCACTGTCTACTTTCAGTTTCGATACTGTGAATATATCCGTCTATTGAACAACCAGAGTTGCAGGTGCAGCGAAAGAGAAGTTATGTCTTACATTATTAAACCCTCTGAAAGAAATATTATATCCAGTTCTTGTGGTCGCCAAGCTTTGTAACAGCCAATTTAATTTTAACTGCTTCTTAAAGTTACGGCGAATTTAAAAGCAAAGAAGTTAACTGTAATATGTACTAAAAATTTTAAGATGACAGCAAGCCAAATTGATTCTCATCCCATGTTCTAGCAGCCATCTGTAAACCGTTAAACATAATTAATTATTGAAAATTATTAACTGGATTTTGACCTTTCAGTTAGTGAATTTACTTCAGCAAATGGAAAAACAAAGGCAGCCAGGGCATAGAAATTTAAAATTTATGCCGGCCGGGATGACCGAGCGGTTCTAGGCGCTACAGTCTGGAACCGGGCGACCGCTACGGTCGCGTGTTCGAATCCTGCCTCGGGCATGGATGTGTGTGATGTCCTTAGGTTAGTTAGGTTTAAATAGTTCTAAGTTCTAGGGGACTGATGACCTTAGAAGTTAAGTCCCATAGTGCTCAGAGCCATTTTTTTAAATTTATGTTTAAACAAAATACATTATTAGCATTATAATCTGAAATATTATGTTCTGGAAATATTGTTGATTCTAAAGATCGTAATTTTTATCCAAGTTATTATTTCAAATAATATTACGAAAGATTAAGGATAGTACAATGATGGGTTTATCAAACAGAAGTCTAATCTCTGTTGCTAATAAACTATAATGTTCGAATTAATTATTGCTCCTCATTAACATAACATTCTACCTTTACTTCATAAACTTCGAAATCAGCATGGCTTTCCAGTCATCTCATGTCTCGATCATGATCGTCTCCTTCGAAAGCTACCGTTTTAACTGGATCGAGTTTTTGTACACTATCTTCGTATGGGATTATTTTGTCTACATCGTCTTTGGCAACTATTTTTGTGCTATGCCCCTTTTTCTCCTTATTTCCCTTTAATGTCGATAGAGCCACTTTCAGATCACTACCTTTTTCGGTTTCCCATTCTTGAAACACGTCGTACATTTGACTGAGTTTCTTCACAAATACCTCCTCCTCTTCTATCTCGCCTATTTATCGACCATTGTCATGCGAAACGACAATCCGTCTTTCTAATGGTACTTCCGATCTTCCTCACACAGATTCCTTACTTCAATCTAATTATTTCTATTTGCCTCAGTTTCTTATTGTTTGCTCTTTCCCTGAAGTGGACCTTACACGCAACGTTTGCACACCTACTGTATTCCGATTATAGTTCGTCTTTCGACAAAATTTTCCATTTTGAAATGCTTTGTTCTCCTGCCGCTAACATCATCTGGAAAATACTTATGTTTTCTGTCATTCTCCGGCCAGCTACTTTAATCCGCAGTCGCCAGGCCCACGATCTGCTAGGAAACTACTTTTTCTCATCACTTATTATGGAAGTCACTTCGCCCAGGGTTAGCAAAGTTGCCTCTACAGCTTTCTCTCATAATATTATTTTGTGGTCCATTCTGGCCATCCCAACCCAATCAGACACATTCACTGGCATGAGATTTCGTTCTCTGCCTTTTCCAAAAATTCGTTGAATATTTTATAGTTACTCACAACGTAACGTTTCGAATCATCTAGAATCTTATTCCAGAGTTTCCCTACTATCCCAGGTTCAGACTTCCCGTATTTCAGGTGTTCGCCTTTTCGAAGTCATGACTCACAAAATTCTTTCGTGGATTTCCTTTCATTATTATCTGGCATTCGTGTGACGACAAATCCGCACCACAAATTGTCTTGTTTTTGGATGGACCGAAATTCTTCCAAAAACTTGTCTTTCAGTCCTGCAAATTCGTGGATGTGGTGTCTAGATTCAGACCCCCCCTTTCTGCGTTATGTGCTAGATCCTCAGTCACTACATTGGTTTTCTCCCTAATACTCATATCCTTCGATAGTACTCGTTCACAGATCTTTATAAAAACTAAAGGGTGGCAACACCCCTGTTTCTTCAGCGAATCGTATTTCTCTTCTTTACACGATAGTTCACATTTCTGCGTAACTAGTGGAACGCTGCTAATCCAGTTCTCTAACTGTTGGCGCAAAGACTTCGCTTAATTGCGAATTTCAGGGGTAATATTACTTAACGTTTCTTGAAGCATGTAAGAATTTTGAATAGTCTAAACTGGATTTCTTAACGGTGGAGTCTCTGCATTTGCTTCTGTATAAATTTAGGCTTTCAATACCGGAACCAATCTCTGTATCTCCCCATTTACCGTCGTTTCAACACTCTCTTCGATTCCCAGCATTTCAGAATCGAATCTAGGGTTGATATCACCAACCTGCATTTGAACATCTGATATTTCCCTTTCATATGTCTCATCAATTTACCAATCTCTGTTTTCTATCGCTTTGTCGTGTAGAAATAGGTAAATTCGTCTCTAGTTCTACCTTTGTTAAATTTTCATTATTGTCTTCTAATTGGCTTGTAAAATTAGCCTCCAATTTTTTATTACAGGTTTTCAGTTCCCCTATTTGAATGGTGAAATTAGTATATAGGAACATTTATAGTACTGTTTACCGTATTCATATTCCCAGTCATGCTGCTCATGTGACTACTAATGTTTCTCAAAGTTTGCATTATTTCGGGCTCAAAAAGTTGTTGTCTTTATTTCCTAATTTTCTGGTTTGTGGGTTTCATGTTTCGTTTTCACATCCACTTACGTGGAGTGACTGGTTCTGACTTTATTGCTGAAAAAAAAAGAACTGTGTACAAACCCCGACTCATTTACCCCCCTCGCTTTTGTACATTTCGCACCAGGTGTCATCTCTTGCTAATTAGGTGAGCCTGCGGCGTTCAGATGTACATCGTTCCATCTGCTGCGTCACTATTAGGTTCCATCTTCAACTGTATTACCCGTTCTTCATCTCGGTTTATATTCCGGTTTTGGTACTACCTTTCCTACCTTGCTGTCTCGTAAATGTAATTCAGTAAAGCTTTCCGCTACGTTTTGAATGATTTTCTGACACTATTTTGAAAGTTCGCATCCTTAGACTTTACCAAAAGCTGGCGCTACAAGTTATGTAAACACACGCCTGTCTGTACAATTGATTTGCAACGAAAAATTCTGTTACATCAAGTTTTTGGCCGGGCGTCTGTGATTAGGTCACCGTTTATGCGACAGAGACTTTGCAAAGTCCTGTGACAGGCAAATTTACGTCTGACCGAATCCTCATTAGTTTATATAAACTCAATATGTGCTTGTAAGAGACGACAAACTGTGTACAATCGCTTCAAGTTTCTTGAAAATAGTTCAAATGGCTCTGAGCACTATGAGGCTTAACATCTGAGGTCATCAGTCCCATAGACTTAGAACTACTTAAACCTAACTAACCGAAGGACATCACACACATCCATGCCCGAGGCAGGATTCGAACCTGCCACCGTAGCAGTCGCGCCTAGAACCGCTCGGCCACAGCGGCCGGCTCAAGTTTCTTATTTAGCAGTTATTATAAAACTGCTATTTCGTGACCTATTGGTCTTATAATTGTTCAAATGCACCAAGTATAGTCAAAACAAATAATATCTTTTAATTCACTAAGTGTGGTCAAAACTGTAATCCTAGCAATACCAAGAGAGGGAGGGGGGTTCTTTATGCCCACCTTTTGAAAATATTTTAATCAAGTGAGTCACTTTATAATTTAAAATTTTGAAAAATGTTTATTGTTTTTAGTGAGTTCTTCCACCATTTTCCATATATGTTTTAAATTCTTCAGTTAAATTTAGCCCAAAAATGTAAGTCTCTGTGGTAGACGTCACTTTCCCTAGTGAATGTTGTATTCAACATTTCCAGGTTCAGGACCTTACTTGCACGTCAACATCTATTTAAAAACATGTTGAACGTATAAGTCAAGAACAACGAACAAAATTTGCATTTTTCATATAATTTTTGTGATGGTCATAAAGTAGGTAGCACACATTACGAAAGTGCATTGATATTGCTAAGAGTGTGCTAAAAAGTTTTTTTTTACGGGTTCCGGATCCTACTAACACATCAGTACCTCTTTAAAAAGTATGTTGTTAATATAATTCAACAACAATCTGCTTTTAACACGTTTATTGAGGGCACAAAGGTCTCCCCCCCCCCCCTTAGTAGTGCACGCAATGGACTATGTCTGAGTATAGCTAGGGTTAATACTGAATACTGAAAGCTATTATTCCGCATCATTGGCCGTTGCGCCTGCAATTGGTAGCTGTAGCTATCACCCGAGTAGTCGTGGCCCGTTAATCCTGGCTGTAGCACTGATCGTAATTTTAGCCATCGCAGAAGTTAACAGTAAACACAAAAATTTCGCCCTATCACTCACTGGAGTATTTGCATTACATTTACTGAGGTAACTAACGATATTATTATCATCTTTCTCTATGAAATGACCTTTGGGTGTAGTAAACGTGTTGTTGGTAAACAATTAAGACGGTCGACTGCTGATTCAGAGGTAACTGATGGATGCAGGGGGTCGATCATGAAATTCACTCCCTATTACAAGAACTTTTCTTTAATCATAACACTGCGTAGCTTCAGTATCGTTTCGATACTGTGAATACATCCATCTGTTGAAAAGCCAGAGTTACAGGTGCAGAGAAGAGAAGTTGTGTCTTACCTTCTTAAACCCTCCGATTATGTCCAGGTTGTTACTGTTGCCAAGGTCTGTAGAAGCTAATTTAATTTCAATTGCTTTAAAATTTACCGTTAATTTATAAGAAAAGTAGTTAATTGTAATTTGTACTAAAAATTCTAAGATGGCAGCAAGCCAAATAGAGCCTAATGCCATGTCCAGTTAATTAATTATTGAAATTTGTTAACTGGATTGTGAACTTTTAGTTAGTTAATTTACTCCAGGAAATGGAAAAACAGTGCATAGATACTTAAAATTTCTGTTTAAACAAAATACTCATTAAAATTTTATTCTGAAATATTATATTCTGGCAATATTATTACAATTCAAAAGATCGTAATTTTTGTTCAGGTTATTATTTTAAATAATATGACAAAAGGTTAAGCATAGTACAGAAATTGATTTATCATACAAAAGTTTAATCACTGTTGCTACTAAATTATAATGATCGAATTAATTATTGTTACACTTTGGCCTAACATGATTGATACTCCTTATATTACGCTACTGAATGAAATGAATATCTCGTCTTGTCGTCGTTTGCTTCGACTGAAGTATGATTGTGGTTGCCTCGTCGAAACGATGATCTGACACAGCTTCTACACGTCCCTGGGAACTTACACGCCAAGCAGCATGACGCGCCTCAGAGCCATTGTTCCAGCGGCAGCCATGGCTCGAGAATTAAATTTAAATTTAAGTTCTTCTATCCGCTACTTGGTGATTGCAGATACAACTTAATAATGTTTAAGTGTAAAGCCACACTACTTTGATAAAGATTAGGCGCAATTTTTGCACCGCAATAATTTTATATCCACAACCATCGACATGCGTCTTCAGTGTACAAAGCTTCGGCACTGCCTCCTTCCGCTATGGTTGGCACAGCACTACTGAGCGTGCCAAGTCAATTGTCCAGTCCGATTGCTAGAGTTTTGTGATACTAATTTTTCTCTTTATTAAAGCCCCAGTTACACTGCATGCGCAGAGAAGCCATTACAATTTGATCAATTAAATACACGACTGCGTCGGCCGGAGTGGCCGTGCGGTTCTAGGCACTTCAGTCTGAAGCCGAGCGACCGCTACGGTCACAGGTTCGAATCCTGCCTCGGGCATGGATGTGTGTGATGTCCTTAGGTTAGTTAGGTTTAATTAGTTCTAAGTTCTAGGCGACTGATGACCTCAGAAGTTAAGTCACATAGTGCTCAGAGCTATTTGAACCATTTTACACTACTGGCCATTGAATTGGCTACACCAAGAAGAAATGCAGATGATAAACGGGTATTCATTGGACAAATATATTATACTAGAGCTGACATGTGATTACATTTTCAACGCAATTTGGCTGCATTGATCCTGAGAAATCAGTACCCAGAACAACCACCTCTGGCCGTAATAACGGCCTTGATACGTCTGGGCATTGAGTCAAACAGAGCTTGGATGGCGTGTACAGGTACAGCTGCTCATGCAGCTTCAACACGATACCACAGTTCATCAAGAGTAGTGACTGGAGTATTGTGACGAGTCAGTTGCTGGGCCCCCATTGACCAGACGTTTTCATTTGGTGAGAGATCTGGAGAATGTGTTGGCCAGGGCAGCAGTCGAACATTTTCTGAATCCAGAAAGGCCCGTACAGGACCTGCAACATGAGGTCGTGCATTGTCCTGCTGAAATGTAGGGTTTCCCAGGGATCGAATGAAGGGTAGAGCCACGGGTCGTAACACATCTGAAATGTAACGTCAACTGTTCAAAGTGCCGTCAATGCGAACAAGAGGTGACCGAGACTTGTAACTAATGGCACCACATACCATCAAGCCGGGTGATGCGCCAGTATGGCGATCACGAATACACGCTTCCAATGTGCGTTCACCGCGATGTCGCCAAACACGGATGCGACCATCATGATGATGTAAACAGAACCTGGATTTATCCGAAAAAATGACGTTTTGCCATTCGTGTACCCAGGTTCGTCGTTGAGTACATCATCGCAGGCGCTCCTGTGTGTGATGCAGCGTCAAGGGTAACCGCAGCCAAGGTTTCCGAGCTGATAGTCCATGCTGCTGCAAACGTCGTCGAACTGTTCGTGCAGATGGTTGTTGTCTTGCAAACGTCCCCATCTGTTGGCTCAGGGATCGGGACGTGGCTGCACGATCCGTTACAGCCATGCGGATAAGATGCCTGTCATCTCAACCGCTAGTGATACAAGGCCGTTGGAATCCAGCGCGGCGTTCCGTATTACCCTCCTGAACCCACCGATTCCATATTATGCTAACAGTCATTGGACCTCGACCAACGCGAGCAGCAATGTCGCGATAGGCTGCAATCCGACCTTAATCAAAGTCGGAAGCGTGATGGTACGCATTTCTCCTCCTTACACGAGGCGTTACAACAACGTTTCACCAGGCAACGCGTGTCAACTGCTGTTTGTGTATGAGAAATCGGTTGGAAATTTTCTTCATGTCTGCACATTGTATTTGTCGCCACCGGCGCCAACCTTGTGTGAATGCTCTGAAAAGCTAATCATTTGCATATCACAGTATCTTCTTCCTGTCGGTTAAATTTCGCGTCTGTAGCAGGTCATCTTCGTGGTGTAGCAATTTTAATGGCCAGTAGTGTATTACATCATTTCATCAATTTTAAATAATACACATACAAAAAAATGATAAATTTTTCAAGTGTTCAAATATATCTCTATTGCCAACCTCTATACATTTTTTTTCAAGACTAATCGATCGATGTTTGTATCGAAAGCGATTGAAGAAACTTTATTGTTTAGGTGTATTATTTAGTCGGCGCATTACATTGTGTAGCAGTGTTGATAGGATTATGAACGTATGGTTGCAGGGTGCGGTGGACGCGGGCACGCAGACGTCGCCGACGCTGTCGCGCAGCTCCAGCCTGACGTCGGACTGGTCCTTGGCGCTGCCGTGCAGCCGCTCCAGCGCCTCCAGTACCGCGTCCTGCTGCGAGTCCGGGCTGGGCACCGCCTCTCCGAGGCTCGCCGCCACCCGTCAGTACCAAAACTATTTGCTCCGCCCTACAAATTCACCAGTCGCAAGAAACTTGTTTTGTAGACCCACAAATGTATTAAAAAATATGTTATCTGCGTAAGTTTGAGATTAACCCCCCTAGTAACACTGGGGTCAATATGAACCCATGAGCACAATGGAAATGTACCGGGTGATCAAAAAGTCAGTATTAATTTGAAAACTTAATAAACCAAGGAATAATGTAGATAGACAGGTAAAAATTGACACACATGCTTGGAATGACATGGGGGTTTTATTAGAACCAAGAAAACACCCCATATTACTAGACGCGTGAAAGATCTCTTGCGTGCGTCGTTTGGTGATGATCGTGTGCTCAGTCGTCACTTTCGTCATGCTTGGCCTCCCAGGTCACCCCACCTCAGTCCGTGCGATTATTGGCTTTGGGGTTACCTGAAGTCGCAAGTGTATCGCGATCGACCTACATCTCTAGGGCCGCTGAAAGACAACATCCGACGCCAATGCCTCACCATAACCCCGGACATGCTTTACAGTGCTGTTCACAACAATATTCCTCGACTACAGCTATTGTTGAGGAATGATGGTGGACATATTGAGCATTTCCTGTAAAGAAAATCATCTTTGCTTTGTCTTACTTTGTTAGGCTAATTATTGCTATTCTGATCAGATGAAGCGCCATCTGTCGGACATTTTTTGAACTTGTGTATTTTTTTGGTTCTAATAAAACCCCATGTCATTCTAAGCATGTGTGTCAATTTGCACTTCTCTATCTACATTACTCCGTGATTGATTCAGTTTTCAAATTTATACTGACTTTTTGATCACCCGGTATATTTCCATCATTTTGCAGATCTATTGTTTTAAAAATAATGACTTTCTTGCTTTGAGTCATTTGTATTCAGTTATGTTCTGTTGATTTTTATGCTTACAACAGTCTAAAATTTATCCGTAGTTCTTGCACTGGCTACCACTGGGGTCAATATGATACCAATGTACTCTGATCAGCCAGAACATTATCACCGCTTGTCTTGTAGCTGCTATGTCCACCTTTGGTACGGATAACACCGGCGATGCGTCGTAACATGGGAACGCCGGCCGTTCTAGGCGCTTCAGTCTGGAACCTCGCGACCGCTACGGTCGCAGGTTCGAGTCCTGCCTCGGGCATGGATGTTTGTGATGTCCTTAGGTTAGTTAGGTTTAAGTAGTTCTAAGTTCTAGGGCACTGATGACCTCAGATGTTAAGTTGCATAGTGCTCAGAGCCATTTGAACCATTTTTGGCATGGGAACAATAAGGCCTTAGTAGGTCGCTGAAAGGAGTTGGCAACACATCTGCGCACACATGTCACCTAATACCCGTAAATTCCGGGGAGGGGACGCCATTGGATCTAATGCAGTGTTCAATCACATCCCATATGTTTTCAATCAGCTCTAGATTTCATGAGTGGAAGACCAGCACATCAGCTGGAACTCGCAACTGTATTCCTCGAACCAGTCCATCACACTCCTGGCCTTGTGACATGGCGCATTATCTTGTTGAAAAATACCACTGCCGTTGGGAAACATTATCGTCATGAAGGTGTGTATGTGTTCTGCAAGCAGTCTACGATATTCCTTGACTGTCACGGTGCCTTGTACCAGCTCCAATCGATAAATGGATGCCCACGTGAATATTCCCCAGAGCATAATGGAGCCGCCGCCTGCTTGTCTCCGTCCCGCAGTACAGGTGTCAATGAGCTGTTCCCCTGGAAGACGACGGAATCGCGCCCTCCTATCGGTATGATGAAGAAAGTATCAGGATTCATCATACCATGCAACGCTGTGCTACTGCCGCTAACGTCCAATGCCGATGGTCACGTGTCCATTTCAGTTGTAGTCGCCGATGTCGTGGTGTTTACATTGGCAAATGAATGGGTCGTCGGTTGCGCTAGGAGCTTTCGGTACTCGGTGTGTCGAGACACATTTTAAAGTCTGATGTTAGTTCCGCCACAGTTCGACGCCTGTCCTGTTTTACTAGTCTGCCCAACCTACGACGTCCGACATCTGTAATGAAGGGTGGCAGCCCAACCCCACGACGTCTGGAATTGTTTCACCTTTTTTCGCCACGTGTTGAAGACACTTATCACAGCAGTTCTGGAACACCCGAAAAGTCGTGCAGTTTCCGAAATGCTCGTGCAGAGCTTCCTGCCCATTACAATCTGCCCTCGGTCAAACTCGGATAGATCGCGCGCATTCTCCATTCTACAAACGGACAGCACTCGCATTGCTATTACATGGACCGTGCGTGTGTCTGACTAGCAGTCACTCCTCGCCAGGTGGCACTGCTGTCGCCTGGAAGGGTTCATATCGATTACAGGTCGGTGGTCATAATGTGCTGGCTGATCAGTGTAAATTGTTTTCTTTTTTTATTTTTAATTACTTGAATGTAACATGTATAAAAATAGCATGATGACTGTTACATTGTACAGCTGCTATAAGAAACACCTCCAACGATGAGAATATCATTTCCCGCTTATTTTTGAACCCACTGTTAGAGTTTCTTCGATCAGCTGTTGCCGTAGCCTTTCTAGTACCACTTGAATCAATATGACCCCAATCTAAATTTCTTTGTTTCTTGAATGTAACATTTATGAAAATAGACTGATGACTGTTACGTTGGACAGCTGTAATTGATGTTTTTATGTTATTTCATTAAAATATTGACAATATATCCCGTGTAGATCACTTGGGGTCTTTATGGCGCGAGAGGCACTCAGTGAAAAATAAATCCTGGTTGTGGGAGCGTTAAGTCATTCTTTCATTTAAAAATAAATAAATTCCATTTTCTTAAAATAAAATTGGCGTTGTGAATAAGTATATTCCCTGAATGTAAGTGTATAGACGACGACTACAAGCTGTAGACTTTGTGGCTGCCAGCGATTGCAGTCCAACGAGACGCGTGTGTTCACCTCCGGCAGCTCCTCAAAGACCCGGGCAGCAGTATAGACAACCGGCCACAAGATAACTGCTGTGCTGCCTCGACGTCTTGCTGCAACAAAGCGCTGCCTCTGGGTACAAGCTGCCGATTCGCTGTTGCCTGCGAATCACCTGCTCGAATAGCACAGGCAGCCTTCGTACCGCACCCCTCCTCACGTATCTTGAACTGTTCAGTTGTGCACTTATGCACCAGAATATGACGTCGATTGTCACATGACAATCATGGCAATCAAAATAGGACATCATGTTGTAAAGACTGTCCATAGAAGTGTGTAGTTTAGTGGCCCTCAACAGGAGGTTTCGTAGTTGGATTTAGTTGCTTACAATGACGTGACTTAATACCCATAACGACTTTATTCATATATTTTCCATGAAATATACGGAAACATGGTTCAATACCAAACGGTTCACTGCAGAAACTGCATACATACCCAATATCGTTCAACACAAATGACAACGTCAATACATTTCCTCCAAGACGGTCATGTTATCCATTGCTTTGTCACGTCCTGCATTCTGTGCTACTACTTGATTTTTTCTCAGAAAGCTTAACGACCTCATTTTCTGTTTCGTAAATGAAAAGCTCGCAATGAGATGTCTCGCAAGGAACAGCTGAAAAATTGGTTGATCTGGGTGAATCTGATGTTCTTTATTCAGATTTCATAAAACTGCCAAGTCAGTTAGGAAGTAAAATGCCAGACGACACTTTTTGTGCCGACGTCAACCGACTGCATAACGTTCTCGAAGTTGATCGAAATTAACGACGCTATCCGTCATATCATTTAACCAGCAACGCCAACCGAAAGTTTCATAATAGTTTTAATTCCATCTTCACTTCGTTAGCTACTGAAAGGGTTGTCTATGCTGTGAGAATGGTCACATGTTTGTTGTTCTTCCACAATTTGGCATGTACCCCATTTTTCCATCGAAATTAATATTCACCCTCTCCAGTTTGCATTTCGGTTTTATGATGGAAGGAAACCTCATACGAATGCGTGTTCAGTGGAAACAAAGAAGTTTCCTTTTTCAGCAGCTCTTTCATTAAATTGAATGTTGTGAACAAAAAATGAAATACTACCACACTGCCTGTGTGGTGCAGACAGTGAATAAGGCTGAGAACAACTCGTTCCGCTAGAGGTATTTTGCAAAATGAGCAGTGGAAAGTGAAATCAGTTGAGGTAAGAAGCTTTACCGTGAAGACAGTTAAATTACCAAGTAGTTGGGCAGCATACTTCCCGTCGCCTTGGGAAAGGCTGAATCACTTCCGACAATCTCGTATACTGCCAGTGTTTTAAGAAATTTTGAATGAATTTATTCGCGTTTGGCTAATGCAAATTGAGATCTCGTTTCATGTACATATTAGGATGAGCCACGTAAAACGTAATACCTCTTTTATATCCTGAACCTCTGCAGGTATCGATAACATGGTATCCGGTAAGTGATACTACTTAGAGGAGCACGAAATGTTGTTGCACGGTTAGTGCTACTTTCTCCTGTCTAAACCGAGATGTTGAAGCAAACACTTTAGTTTTGCAACAGTATACTTAACTCTAGAAATCGGCTTTTGAAATCTCTCGAAAAGATTGACTGCAGTGGTATAACGCTTGTTGATGATGGCGGTGAAACTTTCTGCAAAAGAGTCTGAGAAACTTAAAATTGAGAGACGAGACGGGTGGTATCCGCTACTACAGTGTAAACACAGCCTAGTGGAGCTCTTCGTCTTTATCTTACATCTCTCTCATATAAATAAACAAAATGCAGTAGGTTTTGTCGTAGTAGTCTCAGCCTACCGTCGTGAAGAATGTAACATAGCCTGGCATGGTAGCCTCGCATTTCAGCGCAGTGGCGGATTCTGTCCGCCTTACCATCCAGTTTTAGAACATTTTTCACATACTTTGCGAAAAGTTTCTACGCCAACATTAACAATTGTTATGTATTTGAACTCGTCTTTTCAAGAACTTTCGAATGCCGTTTGCAGAAGTATACAGTTCCACTTAAAGAGTATTATTGTCTTAATATCTCCGTTGATACAACAGTTAACATTGTTGACTGTATAAAAAAAAACTATATGCCCCTCTGCTCGCTATGATTTATTGATATTATTCATGTACCACATGAATTTAAATACGTGGAACAACGAAGTCACAACTTTCTTAGATGTATTTATATTTTAAATCTTTCAGCTCGTTGTCTCTTGTAGAGATGTTAAAGTTGTTTCTATGGCCTGTGGCCAATGAATAAATTAAAAGATATACTTTGCGTAATATGTTTGTTCATTTCTCACTTCCAATATTCAGCACGCCTTGACACTGACATAAAACGCGACATTTCATATAGCACATAAAATCTGTCACACAAACACGCAGATTGCTACGCACGTATCACACATCGTGTCCCTGTCCACGCCTTACAACACTGCCTAACCTCTGGCAGAAAACTTCTTTTTAACCATTGATTTGTGACGTCATTTTTAGGGCATCAAGCGTGTTTCTAATAGTGATGATATGACTCTTAAGTTGGGTAATGTTTTTTATATCGTTTACTTAGGCTGAAGTTCAATGTACTCTGTGTTTTAATTATTCGTAATATAAAAGAGAGTTCTTCACAGATTGTTTGTTCTGTACGCAAACAAATCCTGTATATTACACTCATGCTCATAAATTAAGGATAATGCTGATACATGGTGAAACAACGCTCTGGTTGGCGGTTTGTGGGTTTAAATCACCTCGGGGTATGACCATGCAGTGTATTTGACCTGCGGTCGTCGCACGGTGGCGCTGGCAGCAGTCCAGATACGCAGAGGTGTGTTGGTGCATGTCAGAGTACGGTGCAGCGAGTAAGTGGGCAGACGTTTTCAGACGTGCTAATGGTGACTGTGTGTTGAAAATGGCTCAGAACACATATTGATGACGTTCTGAGGGGTAGAATACTAGGGCGACTGGAGGCTGTTCAAACACAGGAAGTCGTAGCACGGGCCCTCCGTGTTCCACAAAGTGTGATCTCAAGATTATGGCAACGATTCCAACAGACAGGAAACGTGTCCAGGCGCTACAGTACGGGACGTCCACAGTGTACAACACCACAAGAAGACCGATATCTAACCATCAGCTCCGCAGACGGCCACGGAGTACTGCAGGTAGCCTTGCTCGGGACCTTACCGCATCCACTGGAACAGTTGTCTCCAGACACACAGTCTACAGACGACTGAACACACATGGTTTATTTTCCCCGAGACCTGCAATGTGCATTCCACTGACCCCTGGTAACAGGAGAGCCCGTAAATCCTGGTGTCAAGAACACAGTACATGGTTATTGGAACAATGGTCCCAGGTTATGTTCACGAACGGGTCCAGGTATAGTCTGAACAGTGATTATTGCCGAGTTTTCATCTGGCGTGAACCAGGAACGAGATACCACCCCCTTAATGTCCTTCAAAGGGACCTGTGTGGAGGTCGTGGTTTGATAGTGTGGGGTGGGATTATGATCGGTGCACGTACACCCCTGCATGTCTTTGACTGAGGAACTGTAAAAGGTCAGGTGTATCGGGACGTCATTTTGCACCAGTATGTCCGCCTTTTCAGGGATGCAGTGTGTCCCACCTTCCTTCTGATGGATGATAATGCACCGCCCCACCTAGCTGCCACCGTGGAGGAGTACCTTGAAACAGAAGATATCTGGCGAATGGAGTGGCCTGCCTGTTCTCCAGACCTAAACCCCATCGAGAACGTCTGAGATGCTCTCGGTCGACTTATTGCTGCATGTCTTCAAAAACCTACGACACTTCAGGAGCGCCAACAGGCACTGGTGCAAGAATGGGAGGCAATACCCCTGCAGTTGCTCGACCACCTGATCCAGAGTATGCCAACCCGTTGTGCGGCCTGTGTACGTGTGCATGGTTATCATATCCCATATTGCAGGAAACAGTGGCGTATTGTAGCACATGTGTTTCGGGACGGTTTTCTCAACTTATTACCAATACCGTGGACTTACAGATCTGTGTCGTGTGTGTTCCCTATGTGCCTATGCTATTAGCGCCAGTTTTGTGTTGTGTCACGTTGTGTGGCACCACATTCCGCAGTTATCCTTAATTTATAAGCATGAGTGTAGATAGTGATTCGACTGGACTGACGTGAGTGTAGAAATGATAGAAATATATGAAGGAAACAATTCTAATGTGGCAATACAGGGAACGCAAACGACAAATGAATGAACCCGCAATAATACAGCAGTGAGTGCAAAAAAATTATAGCTACACTAAAATCTGTGCGAAGTCATATATAACGTAAAGTTTTACGAAATTAAGTTGAAGCAGATATGAAACCTAAATAAAGTTAAAAGAAAGATGAGCTTCTGAAAGATAGGACAAACGCGTTGTGAAAGTGAATCACAGCTTTTTTCGACTGCAGCCATTGTTAGCAAAAATAGGTAAAATCAGTTGCCTGCAGACATGAAAACCGTGTTAATAAAAGTAACGTACAAAGATCATCATATTCTTTTTAACTCTATAGCAAACACATTTATTCTATAAGTAAAATGTTTACAGAGTCAACAATGACAATGCTTCGCCAATAAAGCGAAACGTGTTGGGTGAAAAACTTATTTAATGTGGTAAATCAGATAACAGTTGCTATATGAGGATACTGTGGTCAGTCACGGGTGCCACAAAGTGACGTTCTGTTTCAGAACTGTGGTCGGAGCATGAAGGCGCGCAGTGCAGGAGCGCCGATGACCTTCTGCTCTCCAAGGTCCAGGTCAGTACCGACACTCACATTATGCATGCCTGTGTTCAGTCTCCGTATTTCTGTTTTTTCGTATTCGTTGTTTACCACTAACAAAGAATGGATGTCGTAAACTATTGTGTCAAGTGACTTTTCCACTTCTCGCTGTCTCACTGAGATACGATTTAAATTTAAGTCATTTTATAGCAAACAAAGAATAGCCAAAATATCTGATAATTAAGAAACCAATTTCCCCGTGAATTTGCTCGCACGAGTGTAACCGACGTTCATACTAAGCAATAAAATGATTTCCTGCTTTCATTGCTACCTTTAGACCATATATCATAATGACGTACACAACTGTAAATTTTGTACTATTATTTAAGATAGTCGCTCTTTAGGACCAGGAAGGGATTTCCATTCGGATGAATCTCAGTAAAATACTACATCCTGCTCGTTTCAGCCTTGTAATCGAACTATTCAGAAGATTCGCAACAAACAATATTTATAAAAGTAAAAAAATTTGAGTTTTCTGCCATGTTAACATGTAAACTATAGGTTTTGCAGCCCTTCGTTAACATTGAGATACAAGGTCGATGACGACCTGTACTTAAGAGCTCACATTACGTCGGTGAGTACTGCCCTAACATCAGAATATAAAATGAGTGTCGCTAAAAATTCCTCTAGGATATCTGCGACAAGTTTTTAAAGTTGCTTAGTAATGCATATGACTATTTTCACAGCAACATATAAAGTAAATATTCATAATATTCCGTAAATTTTAGACCGTGATGTCGCAGTTCCAATCCCCGTTCTACCATCCAGATTTAGGTTTTCAGTGATTTCCCTAAACCGTTTAATGCAAATGCCAGAGTGATTCATTTAGAAAGGGCACAGCTGCTTGCATACCCCATACTTTCTTAACCCGAGGTCGTGCTCCGTTTCTAATGACCTTGTTCTAATCTTCCTTCTTCCTTTAACCCTAAATTCAGCCAGGAAGTAAAAGAAAGCCAAAGTGGCACCTGATATTATGAGACTGTGTGGTCCCTCACTACGTTGAATGTACCAGGCATCGAAGCACATTAAGATCGCATCCAGAAAAAGTAGAGGAGGCATCGCACCTTATGAAGCACAATATGGCCATCACAAAATTGTGGACCATTGCACCAGAAGTGGTAAGGTGTACCGTAGTACAGTGACTATAGGTGAAGTCCAGATCACCACTTTCCAGGTAAATTATTACAAAGATATTATGCAACATAGCGCCGCTTCTTTTATAGTCTTAGCGTATTATTCTTTAACTAATGACTCAAAGTTTTCCCACTGCCGTGTTACAGCCCTTCTCCTCGATAGCGAGGATTTAAGGGTATAGTGTTTTCCTTCGGAATACAGAGGGGTCCAAAAAAATGTATCCACTGTTTAAAAGTCCATAACTTGCTAACTAATTGACGGACTTGTCTCAATTTTGGTGAAAGTGTAGCTTAAAGTCCAGCTTAAAGATATCACTGTAAGTGTTCGAAATGGTCGCTATTAACATCCACACACAAACGATGCCGCCGAACTGCAGCACGACCTACCGTCTGCAACGTGTTCAGTTGGATATTTGCACACGAACGTACCATGAATTCTCGAAGTAGCTAGTAGTGGATGTCTGGAGCTTCTGAAGGGCACCTCACCGGTAACTGTGCCGTCAAAGAAGAATGGCCCAATCAAGCCCCGGTAAGACAAACCACACCACACATTTTCTCCTGGCAAATTCACGGCTTTGTGTACATGGACGTTCTGATTTTCGGCGACCCAGTAGATGAAATTGTGGCGGTTTACTGTACTGTTGAATCAGAACTGTGCCTCATTAGACCACACATTCATCTATGCAAACTCTTCGTCGTTGCGCACCATGTTAGTAAACCACTCGCAGTAATCCATTCTGCGATCTGGGTCGTCCTCGTTCATTGCGTGTAGCAAACGTGGGATGTAGCACTTCCACTTTGCTGTCTTCAAAATTCGCCGATCACTTGGGCGACTCACTCCAGTTTCACGGGCACACTGTCTCACAGACTTCTGTGGTGAGCGAGAGAATTGTTGTAACACACGACGGGAGTTAGCTGGACTTGTTACTTTACAGGTCGTCCAGATCGTTGTTTCTGTACATCTTTAACGCAGCCTTCGGCTTAAAATTTGTCTCGAATGCGACGAATCGTTAAACGTGTCGGAGGCTCTGTCTGATACTTATTTCGCCATTGTCGTTGAACCTCATTAATGTTTTCCTACTTAAAATACCACTTCGAAACTAACTTCCTTTCATAGAATGTAAGCCTTGCGCCAGCCATGTTTACTCGAGTAAGTAGGTGCAACTAAGAACAAAACACTGACTATCTGGCGACTGTCATCTGACAAAACAAAACAACGGAATACAACTATTGTGTAGCGAATACAGGAACTACAAATTATTACACTACCAAAGATGAGATAACTCTGTCAATTATTTTGTCAGTTATGGACTTTTAAACAGTGTATACATTTTTGGACCCCTCTGTATATGCTCTATAAGCTCTCTTATCTGTAGAGAGTTTGCTATACAGGTCTTTACACAATTGCTACTACAGGTTTGTAGGGATAGTGGGGGCGTGGGGGGCTTAGTAGATAGAGTTTTGATAAGGGACTCATGTTCGGAAATGTATCATGTGCATGTAAAATAAGTTTGAAGGACGAATCACTTTCAAATCTATCGCTTCGCAGTACCCACACAGCGGAGACAATGAGTTCTGACCTTTGTGTTCCACAGGAACCCATGCCATGAACAATGTTTCGAGTACTCGTCGTTGGGTTCTCTTCTACATTCCGAAGGATGTCGTCTTCAAAGTCGGAAGTGTAACGCGTCCGTAGAGCACCACAGTCAATTGTCCTGGCTGCGAACGTAGAAATTTTTCGCAGCCTTTGTTGCAGTCGAACGAAAATTATGTGTGATTATGTGATGTAATAATTACAACAGGAACTCACGACGGCGCCCTAGACTCATTTTTGAGTGCACCGTGAAGCGGGAGATTTGAAAGTTGGGGGGTTGGGTTGTTCGGGGGAAGAGACCAAACTGCAAGGTCATCGATCTCATCGGATTAGGGTAGGACGGGGAAGGAAGGCGGCCGTGCCCTGTCAAAGGAACCATCCCGGCATTTGCCTGGAGCGATTTAGGGAAATCACGGAAAACCTAAATCAGGATGGCCGGACGCGGGATTGAACCGTCGTCCTCCCGAATGCGAGTCCAGTGAGATTTGAAAGTGATCCAATTTTTAAACTTATTTTGTACCCAACGGTACGTTTTCAGTCCAAACAGCTACACCACCATTATTGAACACTATACTTTGAGTACTCGATGAGAAAACATATTGCAGGTGCAGCCCACGAATTTACTAGGAGAAGCAGTTTCAGCTTCGATTATATATAGCATTTAAATAATAACATTGCACTTGGTTGTTTCGAAGACCAACAGCTGGGTCCAATTTCTGCTGTTAAGTACAGTGTAGAAAGGAAGAACAGATTACTACTGCCTCTTTTCGTCTGCTGCCTCTGCTGCCTCCTTCAAGGCTCTGAAAACGTCAGGCATCCCTCATAGTATCTTGCAATACTTGCTCAGTCTAGATTTTAAGATGTTTGAGTGTATTCTGAATACATTGACCGTTCGATCCCTGGATATATTTCCCGTAGTGTGTGACGTTTCGAAGTACACTACCTGACAAAAAAGTGAAGCACCCCTTAAGAGGAAACGAAACTTCACCACTTGAGAGGGTATGTGATACGAGTATTTCGGTGATTACAATAACGAGTCACATTTACAAAGCACTTGGCAATATGAGTCCACTTATCATCATGATGTTGCACCCCTCGCACTTCTTCGGTTGGGAAAGGTGCCACAAAACAGTTGAATCCTCTCCTGAGGCAAGATGGCTTACAACTGTTGTAATTGGTCGTTGACGTCCTGGATGCTGGCGCTGGGAGGGAGTTGACGGCTGAACTGCTACTACACATGTTCTATCGGGAACAGATGTGGGGATCTTGCTGGCCACAGGAGTACCTCGACATCATTCAGTCTGCTCATAGAGACACGTGTCATGTGTGCAAGAGCATTGTCCTGTTGAAAAATGGCACCACGATACTTTTGCATGGGAGTCAAAACACGGGGACGCATGATATCCGTGACCTGAAGTCTTATTGGATGGCACCTTACTCCAGGACGCCAGGAGTAACACTACTGTGTCTTTCGAAACCAGTGGAAGACTGTGACATCCCCACAGGGCAGTTTCATGCTCATCGACAGTGGACATGTATAAACAGTGATTCTTGATGATTCTTGATGAACGCAATGGACGTAATTCATCAGTGGACCATGCTTCCCGGTCACGGCACCGCTCCAACCCTAGCCGTTGGTGTTGTGGTGTTTTCCCAAGTCTATCTGCTGCTAATCTCCAACCAATGGTGCGAGAAGGCACAGAAATTGTAGGGAGTCCATTACTTGTTCTCGGATGGCAGGCGGAGATGTGAAACGGCTAAGATATACTTGGTGCACAATACGGTGATATGTGGTAGCCACACGTGGTCGAACCGAACATTGATGGCGAGGGTCCTGCCCTAACGTTTCCATGCATCCCAAGATCTGGTTACTGTTACATCCGAATGCCTCACAAATGTGGATACTACACGATTCGTACAGCCGGCCAAATCGAGACCCACAATGAGGCCTCTTCGAAAAATCTCTCAGATGTTAATAACGCTGTCTCACACGAGTAAACAGAATCCCCGTGTCCTTGACAGTGATTACTCAACATCTGACCTTTTTTTTCCTTTATTGTTATTTAAACACCTTTACATAAGGTGGGCTGGCAGTAGCATCCTACGCTGCTCTTCAGCCACAGTTTTGACAATGTAAAAAATATAAAGAAGACACATAAAAGACTAAACAAAGTGGCGGGAAAAACAGTAGACACAGAAAACAAAAATCACGAAGCCGTTCACACTCGACGAAAAACACACTAAAAACTGTGGGACGGCGCACAGTGTGAGGGATCAAAGAAACGAAACAACACCATCCAATCCTATTATGTCAGTGTGAACTGTTTGTCCTGTCTTCCAATAAATTTTTGAATTATTTGTTTTGTACTACTGTAAACATAGAACTGGACGCATATATTGGATATAAATTGTCAGCTGTTTACGAGTAAATGTAATTAGTATGTCTGGTTTCAAATAAAAAATCAGAAATTTAGGAGCTAAAGCTATTGCGTTGTCAGAACTACGTTTTGTGCTATCGAAATGTAAATGAAATATTACGTTAATTTAGTTTATGAGCAAATTACATTCCAGTCTGCTGGAGTCAATCACTCATTGAGTTTGTACATGCAGTCGATTTATTAAATACTAAAGACAGTAAATAAATGGAATTATATCACAAATGGTTACACATGCCGGCGTAGACGAAGAAATTCTCCTCTAGATTCATTGATCAGTATGGGTTGTAAAAGAAAATCAAACCTGAATCCCATAATATGTAAAGGAGGGCTTTTCAGGAAGACATAAATGTAAAACTTGCAATTGTAGCTATTTCTTGTTTATTGTATTTCCTACAGTGGAATGTACGAAAACGGCTGCGGCGTTCTTCAAAAAAAAAAAAAAAAAAAAAAAAACGCATAAAATAATGTCGTTATTACCCCAACAGGTAAAGAGAACTGTGCATAACTTCAGAAAGTACAAGCTCCAGCTAATGAAAATAATACTTGCTATAGCATTTAACAAAAAGTGTGTAGCTAAAAAAGTACTTTCAAAGTGAACATCAGGAACAACAGTAAAAGTGCACAACTAGCAAAGATAAAGTGTGAACGGTATTGGTTCCGTAATGAAATAAGAGCTCAGTGCAAACAGAAAGAGTTTCTGAACAGACAAATAAATGCGCTTCATTTAGACTTAAGTAACCCGCTGTTTCCTATGTATTTCGTATGTGTTGTTCACGAAATTAGTGTTTTCATTGGGACAGAACATCACATCATATCGCAAAGGCATGAGTCATCTTGTGATTAGATAATTTCATTGATCAGTATGGATTGTAAAAGAAATCAGACCTCTGTCCTGCAATATGTGAAGCAGTGCTTTTCAGAAAGACATATGTGTAAAACCT
Organism: Schistocerca nitens; assembly: GCF_023898315.1. Classification (NCBI taxonomy): domain Eukaryota; kingdom Metazoa; phylum Arthropoda; class Insecta; order Orthoptera; family Acrididae; genus Schistocerca; species Schistocerca nitens. Next base: position 712,649,501 of record NC_064616.1, read on the forward strand.
GCAAAGAAGTCAACGCTACCGGGCTCAGGCCCGAAACTAGTAATGGTATAGTAAAATCATTTCAAGAAAACTTGTGCTGGCTGTAGAATTTCTTACAGTATATTATACACTCTTGTTTGATACAGTGGAGGTAAGCATCAAATTTTGGTAAACTAGTTGGGAGCCACCCTTGTGAAAGGGTGTAGATCACTAGACGGACGAACTCCTAACGTAAATCACAAAAATGAAATGTGTGTAAAACAATTTATTTCTCAAATTCATTAGAAGAACTGTTTCCAGATAAAATACAGTACACATTACTGAGACATGGAAATAGGGTCCTCAGGTTTCCATTTCCTTAGTTACTCAGAGCAGGAAAACGTTCCCAGAAACACAGTTCTTGTAAGTTATTAATTCATTTCTTTCCCTGTATTAAGTTCACAGATATGTGAATACTCCAACAATTCCAGAAGTAGTGGATAAATTCTTAATATTGTGGGTGTATGTTGCTAAAATCCGATACCTTCGTTACAGATGGTAGATAGTATGTAGTTTCCACTAAAGCACTTACGTTTTCTGTATACTATGTACACTACTGACCATTAAAATTGCTACACCAAGAAGAAATGCAGATGATAAACGGGTATTCATTGGACAAATATATTATACTAGAACTGACATGTGATTAAATTTTAACGCAATTTGGCTGTATTGATCCTGAGAAATCAGTACCCAGAACAACCACCTCTGGCCGTAATAATGGCCTTGATACGCCTCGGTATTGAGTCAAACAGAGCTTGGATGGCGTGTACAGGTACAGCTACCAATGCAGCAGCTTCAACACGATACCACAGTTCATCAAGAGTAGTGACTGGCGTATTGAGACGAGCCAGTTGCTCGGCCACCATTGACCAGATGTTTTTAATTGGTGAGAGATCTGCAGAATGTGCTGGCCAGGGCAGCAGTCGAACATTTTCTGTATCCAGAAATGCCTGTACAGGACCTGTAACATGCGGTCGTGCATCATCCTGTTGAAATGTAGGGTTTCGCAGGGATCGAATGAAGGGTAGAGCCACGGGTCGTAACACATCTGAAATGTGACGTCCACTGTTCAAGGTGCCATCAGTGCGAACAAGAGGTGACCGAGACGTGTAACCAAAGGCACCCCATACCATCACGCCGGGTGATACGCCAGTATGGCGATGACGAATACACGCTTCCAATGTGCGTTCACCGCGATGTCGCCAAACACGGATGCGACCATCATGATGCTGTAAACAGAACCTGGATTCATCCGAAAAAATGACGTTTTGTCATTCGTGCACCCACGTTCGTCGTTGAGTACATCATCGCAGGCACTCCTGTCTGTGATGCGGCGTCAAGGGTAACCGCAGCCATGGTCTCCGAGCTGATAGTCCATGCTGCTCGCAGACGTCGTCGAACTGTTCGTACAGATGGTTGTTGTCTAGCAAACGTCCCCATCTGTTGACTCAGGGATCGAGACGTGGCTGCACGATCCGTTACAGCAATGCGGATGCCTGTCATCTCGACTGCTAGTGATACGAGGCCGTTGGGATCCAGCATGGCGTTCCGTATTACCCTCCTGAACCCACCGATTCCATATTCTGCTAACAGTCATTGGATCTCGATCAACGCGAGTAGCAATGTCGCGACACGATAAACCGCAATCGCGATAGGCTACAATCCGACCTTTATCAAAGTCGATAACGTGATAGTACGCATTTCTCCTCCTTACACGAGGCATCACAACAACGTTTCTCCAGGCAACGCCGGTCAACTGCTGTTTGTGTATGAGAAATCGGTTGGAAACTTTCCTCATGTCAGCACGTTGTAGGTGTCGCCACCGGCGCCAACCTTGTGTGAATGCTCTGAAAAGCTAATCATTTGTATATCACAGCATCTTCTTCTTGTCGGTTAAATTTTGCGTCTGTAGCACGTCATCTTCGTGGTGTAGCAATTTTAAAGGCGAGTAGAGTAGATATTGCATAGATTTTATCTCTCATTCATTTATTAATGAATGACTATTATTTTTCCTGTACCATTCGCTAATTTTGACACCGATACTACAGTGTTCCTTAAGATACGAGGAAGTTACCTAATAGTTGATTTCGATACCCGAACCATTGATTCGGAATAAGAATGTCGATAAGTAATCGTAACTGTCATATCGTAAGAACCCTATCGAGCAGTTGCCTTAAGGACCTTCAACATCGCAGCGCGTCAGCAATCGTTGGTTAATATATTAAAAAACTATAAACCCGCCTCGATTGCGAAAAAAGCACCTAGTGTTAACCTAGGTTTCGGCGTAGATAACTACACTTCTTCGGAACAATAAAACCCACACGTGCCTAAGAAGACCTTTCTCAATGATTAAAAGAACACCAAAGCTATACATTTATAAACGAAAAAAAGGAAAACACAAAGAGTACATATGTACAAAGTCTAAACCGTTACTTAACTGAATGGTGTAACCTCCACCTCACACCGGCGTATGTTCGATGGGCCATGACCCGCCATTTTTTTTTTTTTTCAGCAGCTTATGGCGGGTCATCGCCCACCGAACATAGGCCTGTGTGAGGTGGAGGTTCCACCATTAAGTTAAGTAACGGTTTACACTTTGTACATATGTACTCTTTGTGTTTTCCTTTTTTTCGTTTATAAATGTATAGCTTTGGTGTTCTTTTAATCATTGACAAAGGTCTTCTTAGGCACTTGTGGGTTTTATTGTTGTGAAGAAGGTGTAGTTATCTACGCCGAAACCTAGGTTAACACTAGGTGCTTTTTTCGCAATCGAGGCGGGTTTCTAGTTTTTTAATACAGTTGCCTTAAGTACTGGCAGACAGATGAGAGGTGTAAGTGAGACGGTACGCTGGAGTAAAATGAGGATGTGTGCATTGCAGGTGGCTCCGGGCCCGCTGTCCGCGTCTGCCACCAAGTGCTCCTCGGCGCCGCTGCTCGCTGGCTCCCAGGTAAGGCGTCCGCGCTGCCGCCATTGCTGGAGGAGCTACCTCTAATACTTAATTTGCACCGATAACAAGAATTTATTCAGCTGGAAGATCACATTACGGATTCTGTGTTTTATCTGAGAGGGCATAGACCTCCTTGTTAACTCTTTGAAGCACGGTGGTATGAAAATCACGCTACCTTTCCAAACTTTTCCAGGAAGCATCGTGATGGTATATCTTCATGACCATCATTGTATCTCATAGTTTTCTGTTTCCTTCAGTGCTGTGATGGCCTGTCACCTTTACAGAGCCACAGGATGCGTAGGAGTCACCTACGACTCTCTCTCACGTGGCGTTGTTTTGATCAGTATTTAGCTTTGGTAAATGATGCTGGATTTTCTCGTTGTTCAGTGCGTCTGGAAAGTATTACTGAGATATGAACTGATTGTCAGATGTTCGCCGCTGTTATTAAGTGTTCTGACTTGCATTATTTCCTGTTGGTATGTTTTCTAACCCAGTTCTAAGCAAAGAAGGGAAAGCAGAAAGGTGAAAGGAGTACATAGAGGGTCTATACAGGGGCGCCGTTCTTGAGGACAATATTATGGAAATGGAAGAGAATGTAGATCAAGATGAAATGGGAGATATGATACCGCGTGAAGAGTTTGACAGAACACTGAAAGACCTAAGTCGAAACAAGGCCCCGGGAGTAGACAACATTCCATTAGAACAACTGACAGCCTTGGGAGAGCCAGTCTTGACAAAACTCTACCATCTGGTGAGCAAGATGTATGAGACAGGCGAAATTCCCTCAGACTTCAAGAAGAATATAATAATTCCAATCCCAAAGAAAGCAGGTGTTGACAGATGTGAAAATTACCGAACTATCAGTTTAATAAGTCACAGCTGCAAAATACTAACGCAAATTCTTTACACACGAATGGAAAAACTGGTAGAAGTCGACCTCGGGGAAGATCAGTTTGGATTCCGTAGAAATGTTGGAGCACGTGAGGCAATAATGACCCACAATGAAAGATTAAGGAAAGGCAAACCTACGTTTCTAGCATTTGTAGACTTAGAGAAAGCTTTTGACAATGCTGACTGGAATACTCTCTTTCAAATTCTGAAGGTGGCAGGGGTAAAATACAGGGAGCGAAAGGCTATTTACAATTTGTACAGAAAGCAGATGGCAGATATAAGAGTTGAGGGACATGAAAGGGAAGCAGTGGTTGGGAAGGGAGTGAGGCAGGGTTGTAGCCTCTCCCCGATGCTATTCAATCTGTATGTTGAGCAAGCAGTAAAGGAAATGAAAGAAAAGTTCGGAGTAGGTATTAAAATCTATGGAGTAGAAATAAAAACTTTGAGGTTCGCCGATGACATTGTAATTCTGTCAGAGACAGCAAAGGACTTGGAAGAGCAGTTGAACGGAATGGACAGTGTCTTGAAAGGAGGGTATAAGATGAACATCAACAAAAGCAAAACGAGGATAATGGAATGTAGTCGAATTAAGTCGGGTGATGCTGCGGGTATTAGATTAGGAAATGAGACACTTAAAGTAGTAAAGGAGTTTTGCTATTTGGGGAGCAAAATAGCTGATGATGGTCGAAGTAGAGAGGATATAAAATGTAGACTGGCAATGGCAAGGAAAGCGTTTCTGAAGAAGAGAAATTTGTTAACATCGAGTATTGATTTAAGTGTCAGGAGGTCGTTTCTGAATGTATTTGTATGGAGTGTAGCCATGTATGGAAGTGAAACATGGACGATAAATAGTTTAGAAAAGAAGAGAATGGAAGCTTTAGAAATGTGGTGCTACAGAAGAATGCTGAAGATTAGATGGGCAGATCACATAACTAATGAGGAGGTATTGAATAGAATTGGGGAGAAGAGGAGTTTGTGGCACAGCTTGACTAGAAGAAGGGATCGCTTGGTAGGACATGTTCTGAGGCATCAAGGGATCATCAATTTAGTACTGGAGGGCAGGGTGGAGGGTAAAACTCGTAGAGGGAGACCAAGAGATGAATACACTAAGAAGATTCAGGAGGACGTAAGTTGCAGTAGGTACTGGGAGATGAAGAAGCTTGCATAGGATAGGTAGCATGGAGAGCTGCATCAAACCAGTCTCAGGACTGAAGACCAAAACAACAACAACATGTTTTCTTTACCACTATGCAGCTTCATAACCTTACAACCATCAATCATGTATATTCTGAGGCTGTTAATATGTTTGTTTTCAATTTCTTCTTTGGCAATTTATAGCATTACTTTCCTCACTTGTAGGTCACTGCATTGAAGTTCGCCGAGGTCAAAAGACAGTTTAACTGTAAAATTACTAACTGAGATTCGCTCTACTCTCTTGTCTGTAGATTATACACTCAGCGATGCCTATAATGGAGTCCAAGTTTGTCAAGTATGAATCACGTCTATATAAGGACGAGGATGTCAACGACAGGGCAGTTCACTCCCACGTTACACTGACTTAGTGGAACGTAACAGATTGACGCAACCGCAAGCCAGGGAAGATATTATTAATTCAGATCGCCAAAAGACGATGTGTTTCTAAAGTATATAACAAATTTTGTAATACAGTTACTGTTTCTTCTAAATGAGTTCCATTCTACTCCACCCTACGTCCATAACTTGCACGAGAACAGGGCGTATGTGCCACTCGTATTGGCAAGCAAGTGAAAGAAAAAGAAATAGCTTTTATAATTGTTGTTGTTGTTGTAGTCTTCAGTCCTGAGACTGGTTTGATACAGCTCTCCATGCTACTCTATCCTGTGCAAGCTCCTTCATCTCCCAGTACCTACTGCAGCCTACATCCTTCTGTATCTGCTTAGTGTATCATCTCTTGGTCTCCCTCTACAATTTTTACTCTCCACGCTCCCCTCCAATACTAAATTGGTGATCCCTCGATGTCTCAGAACATGTCCTACCAACCGATCCCTTCTTTTATGACTACACATCGCAAATTATATACTCTTCCCACATCATCATCATCATCAGTGATGTGCCAAAAGGCGGGTTTTCACATGGTAGTTCTCCAGCCTGTCCGGACTTCTGACATCCTCTTCAGGTCTGCATAATTTCCTCTTCCCTTTATGTCGTCTATCATCTTGTATCTCCTCTCAGTCTTCTCCCACAAACAAGCATCTGCTAGCAAGCACTCCCTTCTCAATGAATATCCCAACCAGTTCTTTTTCCTTTCTCTTACAACCTTCAGCAGACATCTTCTCTCACCAAACCTTTCCAATACTCGTTTCATTACTCACTCTTTCCATCCAGCTTATTCTCTCCATTCTCATCCACATCCACATCTCAAATGCTTCTAACCTTTTTTCATCCTCTCGTCTCAGCGTCCATGTTTCTGCCCCCATACAGTGCCACACTCCAGAGCAAACATTTGTCAAGCCTTTTCCTTAGACCTTTATCTAATTTGGCACATAAGAGTCTCCTCTTTCTGTTGAATGCCTCCTTCGCTATGGTAATTCGAGTTTTCACCTCCTGGTGACATCTCAAGTTTTCAGTTATTGTGCTTCCAAGATATTTAAATGCACTTACTTGGCTAATGGTAGATTGCCCAATTTTAATATTGGACAGTCTACGTCTTGTACTGATTACCATACTCTTTGTTTTTGCTGTGTTTATTTGCATCCCATATTCCACACAAGCTTCATTCAGATCTTTCAGCATGTTATTAACTGCCCGCTCACTTTCTGCCACTAATACCATGTCATCAGCAAATCTTATACATTCTATTCTCTTTCCACCAATACATATTCCTCTTTTCCCATCTAAGCCTTTCGCAATAATCTCTTCAGGGTATGCGTTAAACAACAGTGGGGAAAAGCAACAACCTTGTCTAACACCTCGTCCAATGTTGCTTCCTGCTGACATTTCATTTCCAATCCTTATCCTTACTTTCTGGTGTAAATATAGATCCTGTATCAATCGTCTCTCTTTCGAATCCACTCCTTTCCTCTTCAAAATATCCATCAGCCTGTTCCACTGAACTCTGTCAAAAGCCTTTTCTAAATCTATAAAAACAGCAAAGATTTCTTTACCTTTTTCCGTATATCTTTCCCCTATAGTTCTTAACAGGCCAACAGCATCTCTTGTTCCTTTTCCTCTTCTAAATCCGAACTGCTCCTCTGCAATCCCTCCATCCAGCTTGCCATACAGCCTTCTATTCAACACTCTCAGCTGGACTTTAGCTGCATGAGAAATTAGACTGATGGTCCGATGCTCTTCACATTTTTTAGTGTTTCTCTTTTTCTCTATTGGTATCAAAACTGTTGCAAGGAAGTCCTCAGGCCATTCCCCTTTGTCATATATCTCGTTACAGAGGTAGACTATTTCTTTTCTTGCCTTGTTTCCCAGACTCTTCAACAGTTCTGCAACCAAATCATCAATTCCACATGCCTTCCTATTCTTCATCTCCTTCAGCGCCTTTTCTACTTTTCTTCCCACGAAGTGTAGTAAATATAAAACCTACACTGTAAATAGTTAAAGGCTTCACGCTGACTTTGTTAACCGCAATATTCTGAAAAATATTCGTGGCGGCTCTTTAATTGTACTGTTTTCTCAGAAGTCATCCAGTAACACTACCTTACGAATCAAAACCTCAATGGAAATTTGGTTAAAATGAGTCTCCTATATGGTCCGTGCATGGAAAAATAGGTTTTCTTAAACACAGCGTGAAGTTCAGGAACAAGAATCATTTCCTGATGTTATGATAATTTCTTACCATCAAGCCATACTAGAATGCTGGAGAACAGGAAGAAACAGTGGGACAGGAAAATTGGGTGGTTGAGGAAACAATTCGACTACAGCTGATGACACTGCCCATTGTGACTAATGCAGTGTGGGATGCTGCGTTGTCCAGTGTTTACGTGCCAATAAACGTCGCTTTTGATTCGATTCATCTTTCAAAGGATTCAAGAATGAGGCATAGTAACCCGCAGCTATGGTCCTGTTATTTTCCAACACTACATTGAAACATTGCTCTGGATGTGTGTTTTGTTAAGAGCCAATATTGGCAGCGCTCATCGCAATCTCCAATGTTTATTTTCCACTATATGCTATGTTTCATTCGTTTGGTCTGCCTACAGACATAGCTACTTCGCACAATTCCGTTCAGCTGTTTAGCATTACGATATCGTGTATTTTCTTTTTCAAAATTCTCCGTTGTGATGATGTGAGCTAAGCAGAAGGAGTGTTTCCATCTCCGTTGCCTCTGTGGTCACGTTTACATTTGTTAATCCAAAAGCGGAATTGTCATGAGTAATAGTGCAAACTCTGCATCAACATTACGTGACACAGATCTTATACTCCAGCCCTTCAAATGAAAATTTTTGAATATTAGCCCAAGCTGGTTTTGTTTTTGTTTCGTACTCTAGTTCTTCAGTAGCTTCTTACATGGCCACTGGAAATGGTAGCTGCAGTTAATTGTCTGATAAATCTGGTTCTAATTTAGTTTGAAACAGATACAAGAGAAACGATTACGAACATAAAAAACAGCTGACAAAATTCTCTGCCATTGCAGCTAAATTTACCAGAGCTATTGAATGTCTTATTATAAATTTCCACAATCACCCCTAAGGCTAACGAGTGTTTGCGCGGAGGTAAGATAGGCCACCTGAGAAACCTAACCCATCTGAATGTCTTTCAGTGTCCTTTCAGTGTCATGGAATATCTACTATCTGAATACCCATTTGCTTACTAGTTTGTGTAACATGTGTTGCAACTGTGTTTCTTGCTATGCCGCATCGATGTGCTTTGATAAATTGGAATATATTAGCGTAATTATTTTTTATGTGTGCTTTCACTCTACTCTTATTATCAGCAGACTAATGAATTGAGTGTTTTCTGTCTCAGTAACACTGTAATTATAGTGTCTGTGAGCGTGGCATGTGTATCACCCCATCATTTCTCCCCGCCCCTCTCCCCTCGTCGACTCCCCCCCCCCCCAACCCCCCCCCCCCCCGCCAGTCTTGTTTCCTGATACGCGCTTTGAAGCATGCAAGCCTTTCTGCTTCTTAAGAGCCTTTGATTTCGATTGTGTTTTATGGCATTTGGAATATGTTTGTTTTTTAATTTTGCTGTTTCACTCTACTTTCTTAAGTGTAATGTAAATTCTTATAGTTTTTACGATAATTTTTATCTTATATATCTGTTAAAACCATAATACTGTGCTTATCACGCATACAAAAATTGTTGAACCATACGCTTTTTCATTCTTAGCACACAAAAATGGCAGCTGCTATTTATAATAACTTTTTTGTTACAGAATTCAACGCTGAAGAAGTCGCGGCACGAGAGGCATATCCCAGGTAAGTGTTACAATTATTTATAAAATCGTTATAGTAATGCAGTATGCTATTTAACAATTTAATATGGTGCATTGAATTCCGTGACTATAAAACAGCTGAAACAGTGACATAGCACTGTTCAGAGCAAGAATGAACTCTTTGGTTTTCGGGAATTGGAGTATCCAGAAGGAATTCAAACTCCAAGGATGGCTAGAACAGTTTATCGGTAAGACGTGATTATAGCTGCAGATACTTAGGGACGACAGTGAAAACAGCAATCGCTACACCTGGAGGAGCCTAAGGTACTTTGTACTCTCCCCTCCCCTCCTAGAAAATCAGCAGGAGTTCACTCACTCCCCGGTGAAGAACTGCAAGTAGCCCTGCCTCCATGGCCTGCACGTTGGAATAAATATCACATATCGAACACCTTCCCGATGTGTGTGGTCGGAAGTTTATTTCTCGTGGTTCTTCAACAACCACTGCCGATACTTTGTGAACTTTCATACAAAATGTGTGGAGCTAGACTCTCCAGAAAAAAATTTCAGCACACTTCGATTCCATATCACACGTTTGTAGGCTGCATCATTACGTATTCTCAAAATCATGACCCATGTTGAATTCTGTAATCTTAACTGTTGTATCTTCTTTATATGTGTCGTACAGTCGCAGAAAATATTGAACCTGCTTATGCCACCCGTCTACTAGATTCTTCGAAAAAACATCGACTGAACTTATCTCCGGGTTTAGCCAACTTTCAGTGCCTATAACGATTTGAGCATCAGTGCTTTCTATTAGCACTCGGAGCTCTGGTACTTTCCCAAAACAGCTACGACAATTTGCAACAGTTATACAGATGGTTCCGTACTTATGTTCAGACTGAAGCCTTTTTTGTATTTCCCCGAGACCCTCTAACCTAAAAAACCATCCAGTCCATGTCACACAGCCCCTGCTACCCGTGTAGCCTTCTCCTGCGTGTGGTGGACTCCTGCCCTATTCAGCGGTATCCGAAACCCCACCACCCTATGGCGCAAGTCGAGTAATCTGTATGCACAGTCCGCCGTCTCCCTGTGCATACGTCTGTCTGAAAGGACGCATGATCATACAATCGCCCAAAACCGTCTTGAAATGTTGTATGGTGCGGTTAGTGCCTGTGAGGATACTTGTTTTGACATAGACGTGCAGCCTCTCGACCGTTTCCATCTGCTTGGCGGTACACAAACACCATCTCGGCTTGTTCTCGACGTGAATACCGGACCATTCTGCTGCTTACAGTTCGCTGCGTCAATCACACATCCTGCAACACACAAGTAACACACGGTACTTGCTCAGAGAAACTGTCATTCGTCATCGCCATCTACCGTGGCAACGATGCATTGCTGGGCACATGTTCACTGGGCCTTTTTTCCTTCATTTCCTGTCGGGAATCTGTCCCTGCAGTTTGTCGGATTTGTTAATGTTCCCCCTGGACATGTTGTGGAAGACCATTGCGAAGCAAAAATGGAGCATAGTCCGAAGAGAGTAGATGTTCTGGGATTCCTGCAGTTACAATTCTGCAGCGGCACGAATAACAGCTGAATCACAGCGTGCGAGTGAAATGGCACGGCAATTGAAAACGCACTCCATAGTTAAAGTACTCCTGACAGTACGATTTTTGCGGGGAAAACGTCTAAATTGTGACAGATTTACCGTGAAATTCTGGTGATATATTGACCAAATCCAACCGTAGCAAATCCAGCCGTAGAAAAATGGTGCCAACAATTTGACGAAGGCCGTAGAGACGTGGATGGTGCATCGTGCGATTTCCATCTTTTCGGCGAGTTGGAAGGACATCTGGGACGAAAGATATTTTCCGACGGCGAGGACGTTCACACAGCGCTTCTTAAATGGCTCCGTGACCGAGGTGCCTATTTATCTCGTATTTGAACTGAATGATTAGTAGAACGTTCCGGTAGTTGTATACAGAGATTTGGTGACTATGTTGAGAAAGAGTGTCATGTATTTGTGTCATCTTGAAGTGTAATTCAGCTTTCAGTTCCTTGACCTGCCATAATAATGTGTAACTGTGCACATCTCATGGGCATTTTGGCACGGTAGCTGAGCGTGTTTGGTCAGGGACTGCACACCATATGTAATAAAAAAACTGAGTGACGTTCTAAGCTACGGAATCTGAAAGATATCACGCGATATCCGCACGAAACCACTGACAAAAAACGACGAAGAGACAGATCGAGAGAGAGATGACAAAAAGAAAACAAAAAGAAATTGGTTAGTATTGCTGCCGCTAGCTCCTGGATTCCCAGGTTCGATTCCCGGCTGCGTCGGGCTGGGTGTTTGTGTTGTCGTCACCGTTTCATTTCATCAATCACCGACGCGAAAGTCGCCGAAGTGGCGTCAAAAAGAAAGACTTGCACTAGGCAGCAGAACTATCCCTGACGGGGATTTCCTGGCCAATAGTTCCATACGATCATTTCATTTCAAGTTGTAACTTATTATGTCTGATGATTTCTTTCCGTGAAGAACGACACGCTGTTTTCTTTGACGGTTACAATGCCTGTGTTTATACAGTGTCTGTAGCTTCACAATACAATGTCCTTCAGACGTGAATGCATGTCTGATGGAACAGTAACTGTTATTGACGTTTAAAGCAGCGGTAAACATTAAGAAATAGATTCTAATTCTGAGACTATGAACTGACGCCCGCTGTTAGCGATACATGAAAATTTGTGCTGGGTCAGAACTGGAACTGGATTTTCCGCTTGTCGCGAGCAGTCGCCTTTACCATTTTAGCTATCCAGGCACGCCTCCAGCACTGATCCGAACTTCCGTAGGTCACGTAGGTACAATCCTGCCTCGCACAATTCGTGATTCCCGCACGTGGAGACAAATATCATATCGCCATTTTAGTCCGCCGAGGCATGGATACATAATTCATGTCCGGCATAAATTTTCATCTGTTGCAAATAGCTAGCGTCAATGAGTAGTAGCAGAATGCGAATTTTTTTCCGTAACGCTGTTTTCTGTTTGCTACGAGCTCTTCTGACCAGTCCAGAGATGTTGTGATGAATCCGTACAATGGTATCTGGTTCATTGCCTCGAAATCATCGCAGAAGACTCGTCTTAGGCTGCATGACGTGCCTTACAAATACAGTTGTGCAACACTGCACAGATGAGTCATCGAGACAGTGTGGCGCTGTCGCTATTTTAGAAGTCTGCGACTGCAGGCGAAGCAGATGTACAGCCGGTGGGGGACGGCGACGTTTGTTTACAGCTGCAAGGGTCCGGGGCTGGGGCTGTGGCGGACAGCTTCACGGCTCTGCGACAGCCACCTGCCCTCCCACGCCTTCCTAGCCACGCCTCCCACTTTAGCGCTCTTAAATTTTCGCACGCTAAGTATAGCCGTGCACTAAATTGCTGCGAATAAACGCGAACGTGCGCCAAGAGAAACAGCTGCCGGACTGCTTAAGAGGCGTCGGGACGTGCTTCCTGCGGGGAATATTCCGGCACGGCGTGCCACTCGTCTCGAGGCTTTTATCTTCATTCACAAGCGCATTATTGCGGTGTAATACTACGTGGCACGACTAGTCAGAACTGTAGTAGGCGCTACGAAAGAAGCGTCTGCGACGAGATGATTAGAGTCTGAGCACAAGCTCGCACCGAAACAGGTGAGGGCAGATAACCGACTGTACCCATTCAAAGGACCTTCCCCACATTGGCATTGAGCGAATCGCAAAAATTTACAAGAAATTTAAATCTGGATGGCAAGATATGAATTTGAACCGTGATCTTCCCGAACAAAGTTCCAAATGCCTTGCCACTGCAACATGCATCTATTTTTTAGTTCATGCTTTGCAGTGTTGCAAAATTTCAGCCTTATAGCATTTTCCAGTAGAGGAGAATGTTGTACCTTGGGAAACGTTTAAGACTTTCGCCTCTGGACAGCCCTGAAACAGTTTTGATATATTTTCTTACTACTGTTTTCCCCACATCTTTGTCCGCATATCCATTCAACGCATGCACTGAACATACTCCTTCTCACTCTCTCTGTTGTCCACCTCTTCCTCCCTCAGTCTCTTCACATCATCCTCCCACCTCCCTTGTCTATATCCTCCTCTTCACTGTCTGAGTCTATTCGACTTCTCCTCCCACTCTCTACATCCATTTGCTCCTCCCCCTCTCTATGACCATATCTTCTTCCTCCCACCGTCCCGCCCCCCTCTGACAACATCCTCCTTCACCCTCTGTTTCCATCTCTGCCTTCCCTCCTCCTTTTCCACATGCCCACTACGCCTCTACATCTTCCACCTGCCTTATGCATTTCTCTATCCTCCCCTCTCTCTGTCCATTTCCTCCTTGCACTCATTCTGCCTATTGCCTTCTCTATCCACCTCAACACCTCAACCTATCTGCAGCCAAGGTCATTAGCACAAGAGATGTAGCCCCTGAAATACATGTCGATAAAGAAGGCTGCTAGTGTTTTCACAATATGCATGTCATGCAGGGTAGGCTACACATCAGGGGGGTTGAGAATCATTTATGTGCCCATGATGTAAAGGTGCCATGCAAAGCAGGGTAGCCTGCTTGTCAGGCCCAGTTAACTGTTTCTTGCTCCTGACCCATAGGCTGCCCTGCAAAGCAGGTTCATTTGGCAGGCCAATACTGTTACCATATGACATGCTTGTCATGTAGGGCAGCCTACAAGCCAGTGGCTGAAAAAAAAAACACATTTTGCCTGTATCTCCGCACCTATTGGAGCTAGGAGATTTTAAATCCCACATTGCTGTTCCTCTTGAGCCCTGTTGCTTCTGTGCCAAATTTGGTTGAAATCGATCCAAGTGTCTGTGAGGAACAAGGTGATGTACCTCACTACTGAAATTTAAAAGTGTTGCAGTCATGAAAATCTGATCAATACTGTGTTAAGTACTCTATCTGTTCACTGGACTCGCATTCGGGAGGACGACGGTTCAATCCCGCGTCCGGCCATCCTGATTTAGGTTTTCCGTGATTTCCCTAAATCACTTCAGGCAAATGCTGGGATGGTTCCTCTGAAAGGGCACGGCCGACTTCCTTCCCCATCCTTCCCTAATCCGATGAGACTGATGACCTCGCTGTCTGGTCTCCTTCCCCAAACAACCCAACTCTATCTGTTACATTATTGCTATACTATCCACCAATAATGAGTAAGTCAAATCAAATTAAGTAGAAATGTTATCAAAAGTCAGTTACAAGTTAAACACATTTTGAAATAGAAGCCTTTGGGAACTAATACAATCTTGAATTTTCAAGACAAGTAAAGCTGTTAAGACATTAAAGAAATTCAAGACATTTGCAAACATCATATGTTCCATAGTAGAAGACCTCCTTTCTTTTCAAGGTAGAAGGTGCATGGCCATCGAAGCATGGCTTAACTGTCCTCACGTTATATAACTAGTTTTGAACATACTTTATGTAGAATTTTAGTAACCATAAACTTCCGAAACTGAAGAATTAACAATAACTTCAAAATAGCGTTAATATACCATACAGCATTTAAGTGCGCAGAACTCAAAATATATACAAACGCTGCATAAAACACAACCACATGTCTCACAACAACAAAAACATTAGAAAATGCTGGAAGCTGTTTATGGTGCTCTGTTGTGCGCACTCCTTCATGTGATTGTGAAGTCATTCACTAGAATAGGACACCGACTGCGAAACTTCACGTGTTCTTAGGTACACAATACTCAAGGTATAACACTCTGCCCTATTTGCCATACTGGTGTTTTGCATGTGTTGTATATGAAGATCTTTAAATAGCCTAGTTCTTATTTTCTGAGACTTTTCGAAAATCTCTGGATGACGGCGACAAAGGAATCAATATCAACGTTACACGTTGAAACCACTTTCTTTAGGCAAACGACGATGTGATACGCGCTGGTAGCTTTGTCTTTTTCTAGACAGAATTAATATCAATAGCAAAGAGTTTGGAAGTAGTAGCAATTCACAAAAACAAAATAAATTATCGTTAACTAGAAGAGAATAGCTAATGGGATTATCATCTTGAATGATAACAGCCCCGAGAAAGTCAGCAAGATGAAATACTATATACAGTACTGGCTATCAGAAGAATTGCATCATGGTGTAGAGATTAAAACTATAATTGCCATTGTACTTGGAATTTTAAATAAATCAAGTCTCTGAAATGTAGTCGCAACCTTCAGCTTACCGGTGCTGCTGTATGGAGTACAACCTTGGAACATTACACCTCATCCGTGAAAGCCTGAAGGCGTTTGAAATGTGGATGCATATCCTACAGATCCCGAGGAAGGATCATTTTACTAGTGATAAGGAACTTCACGATGGCTTGAATGCTACAACATTTCATCCTGTGTTTTAAAAGAGTGTAATCTCCGCGAAATGGGGATGAAGATTCACTGCCTTCAGTCAATGCCCGGTGGCAGCGAGATACTTTCTGCATTCAGTATTGTTGTGGTTTCTGATATCTTTATTCATTCGTAAGCTGGCCCATAATATCGGACAGCTTTCTGCGGAAAGTGAACTGTGTGTTAACAGCTATGGTGCAAGGGTGCTTCCATGCGCAGCATTATTGGGGTCTCGGCAGATGACTGAATAAATGAAGATATTGACGTGCCAGTAAAGATTTCGTAAGGGAAAACCAGTGAGACATGTAAATAATATTATGTTGTGATTCAAAGTAGTCTGAGTGCATCAGTAAATGAGCTATGCACACTTTTATACTTTTGTTAATAGATTTGATGAGACTGGGATGGCGGCCCAGCAAAGAACCCGCCTCTATGAAAGAACAAGGCAATGACTTGAAATAATACTTTCTTTTAACAACTGACAATCACTTACGCACAGCAATAATATGACAGTTTTAGCTTAATTAAACAGGATAATCTGCGTACTGGGAAAAAGTTATCACATGAAAGACATAATAATTTCTCCTTATCTGTGAGTGGTTTTTCTTTATTTTCGCTGCTACTTCGAGCTTTGTTATTTGTCAAGTGGTATCTGTAGATAATCGTGCAGTCAGAAATGTACAATCGGTACCAATATTACTTTGTTTGAACAGCCAAATTCATAGCGTTAGTCTGCGTGCTAATTCCTCGTTATTATTTTAAGAAGGTATTATTCGTCAGAAATGAAGTCAGTTGACTCCTCAATAATTTTATAATTACGACTTCTGCTGAGGAACGATCAATTTTGCTTGCTTTGTATGATATCAAAGCATAGATAGCACGTGTTGGATTTTTATTGGAGCTTTGTGATTTTTCGATATTTGGGATTCTTTCTATATATTTAGCAGATTTATTCAAAATTTTTCATATATCTACGTAAGCTTAGGATGGTGTTTGGTTTTTTACCACATTTTTGTGTATATAATAACACTCTCACTTTTAAAAATGTATGATTTTCATCGGAGTTACATCTTACACTAATCATGTTGTTGTGCACCCACACGAACATGTCATCATCATCATCATCATCATCATCATCATATGTCGTGTTGCTACAATTCAATATAAGAAAATATGTTGCATTTTTACTGTTTTATAGATATAGAAAACTTAACTGGAGGTACAAACATAATTTTCTATACTTTAGCACGACGATGTTGGCCCGAATGAAAATTTGTGTTTCTAATTTCCTTAGGAAGCATAACTACTGTTCTGTGTGTACTTTAACGAATCCAGTGAATGTTGCGTTAAATTTTACTGCTAAACAACATTGTGTGTAAAGAAAGATAGTTATGCAAGTCAGAGCCGCCTCACCTACAGTAAGACAGTAAGCTGTTAATTTGTATTGCTTTGAAAGAACGTTGCAGAAAGCAGTTTCGATGGCGACAGCCACATTTCTGTCTAAACACACGATTTGGTTGGCGTGAAGCAAGAAGCGTGTTTGCGAAAAGCAGGCGTCGTGGAAACAGTTTCTCAAAGGGACGGTATACTCAAAAGTGTTCTAGCGAGATGGCCGGATGTTTATAACCTGATTTATAGAAGAAACAGGAACAGGCTGCTTCCCGGATTCATGGCACAAATGCTTAAATATTCCATCTCTCCGCGTTTCAGAGAAAGGTGAAGTATCTTCGGCTGCTAGTAACTAAGGGCAGCTGTAAGGTTTACAAATAGTTTTTCGGTTGGAAGTATCGAAATTCTTGGATATATTTCTGTCTACAACCTAGTTTTAATGCAATGGCCGTCATTATGAATCTATTTCTCACATGGACAGGCCACAGCCTGAGACCTGTCGATTAGGACGAGATTGCGCATACTAATCGGGGGCAATTTGAAATAACTCCGATGCATGGGTTTACGTCACAAAGCTTCCATTTTCTACAATGAATAGGGTCAAAGATCGTTACTTAATATTCGTTTTGGACAATATGGAATCTTCAGAACACTCGGATATAAGGATGCTATACGTACACTAGGTGATCAAAAGTATCGTGACACCTGGTTGAAATTAACTTACAAATTCGTGGCGCCCTCCATCGGTAATGTTGGAACACAGTATGGTGTTGCCCACCGTTAGCCTTGATGATAGCTTCCACCCTCGCAAGCATACGTTTAGTCAGGTGCTGGAAGGTTTCTTGGGGAATGGCAGTCCATTCTTCGCGGAGTGCTGCACTGAGGAGAGGTATCGATGTCGGACGGTGAGGCCTGGCACGAAGTTGGCGTTCCAGAGCTTCTACAAAGGTGTTCTATAGGATTCAGATCATGACTCTGTGCAGGCCAGTCCATTACAGGGATGTTATTGACGTGTAACAACTCCACCACAGACCGTGAATTGTGAACAGGTGCACGATCGTGTTGAAAGATTGAATCGCCATCCCCGAATTGCTCTTCAACAGTGGGAAGCAGGAAGGTGCTTAAAACATCAATGTAGGCCTGTGCTGTGATAGTGCCACGCAAAACAACAAGGGATGCAAGTCCCCTCCATCAAAAACACGACCACATCCTAACACCACCGCCTCCGAATTTTACTGTTGGCGCTACACACGCTGTCAGATGACGTCCTTTAGGCATTCGCCATACCCACACCCTGCCATCGGATCGCCACATCTTGTACCGTAATTCGTCACTCCACAAAACCTTTTTCCGCTGTTCAATCGTCCAATTTTTACGCTCCTTACACCAAGCGAGGCGTCGTTTGGCATTTACCGGCGTGATGTGTGGCTTATGAGCAGCCGCTCGACCATGAAATCCAAGGTTCCTCAATTCCCGCCTAAATGTCATAGTACTTACGGTGGATCCAGATGCAGTTTGGAATTCCTGTGTGATGCTCTGGATACATGTCTGCCTATTACACATTACGACCCTCTTCAACTGTCGTCGGTCTCTGTCAGTCAACAGACGAGGTCGGCCTGTACGCTTTTGTGTTATGCGTGTCCCTTCACGTTTCCACTTCACTATCACATCGGAAACAGTCGACCTAGGGATGTTTAGGAGTGTGGAAATCTCGCGTACAAACGAATGACACAAGTGACACCCAATCACTTGACCACGTTCGAAGTCCGTTGAGTTCCGCGGAGCGCCCCATTCCGCTATCTCACGATGTCTAATGACTACTAAGGTCGCTGATACGGATTACCTGGCAGTAAGTGGCAGTACAACGCACCTAATATAAAAACGTATGTTTTTGGGGGTGTCCGGATACTTTGATCACATAGTGTATCAGACCGTAAACGTAATAGTTTCAAAGAAATCAAAGAATTTATGACGATCCGTTTTGGACCATATGGAATCTTTAGAACACAAGAAAATAAGGAAATTTTACATGTACATATCAGACCCAAAAGTAACAGTTTCGAAGAAATCAAAGAATTTGTGATTTTCATCCACTGATGGTGTACTTGATGAGGACAGTTGTTGCTGTTAGCTTGTGGCTAAGAGGTATAGTCTTGCGTTCAGATCAGTCAGTCACCTTCGGTGCACGTGAACTGCACCTTTTGCAGTATTTTTTACTGTTTTGCAGGAGAATGAAAGCTGTCGTGAGACTTTCATTTCAGAAAATCTTATGTTAAATTTATCAGATACCTATATAATAGTCAATTGATAATGATAGGTAAACTAAAAAATAAATAAATTGATGATACGTAGAAAATTACATATGTAGTCGTATTCCTGTCTTCAACATCTGTAGTTGCGTTATTTTAGTGATCATCGTAGCATTCCCAAAAAAAAAAAAAATTAGAAATCTTAAATCAAGTTGGCTGGCGGTGATCTGAATCCTACGTGTCTTGGATACATTGCGACGAAGGTAAATAGCTGTGGCTAACAATTGCAAGACTCCCACGATTAGAATTTTGCACAGAAGATGCACGTATTAGAGACGGTATCTGTATCCCGTTATCGTAATGACGTCCATAAGTAGCGTAGTAGTGTCGGACAGGAGAGGAACGATAGGAGGCTAATGTTTAAAGTCTTTTCGATACTGATTTCAATACAGACTGGCTCGGCAGTGTTTATAGAAACAACCTTTCGGAACAGCAGAAATAACTAGCACCGTAAGGGAAAACACAACCATTGGAAGTAAAATTTATTTTCACGTATGTGCCAGGATGCACCTGTAAACAGAATATCACCATTGCATTCATCTGCCTAGACATCTACGTCTATGCTCTTCAAGCCTTCTTCTGGTGAGTGGTGGAGGGTACTTGTATCACTGTCACTTTTACTTTTCTATTGCACTCGGGAATACCTTCCTGGTAATTTCGTGAGAAATTTATGTAGGAGGAAGCAATTAGGAGACGGACTTTACTGGGAACGTACGCTCTCGGAATGGTAGCAGTAAATCACCCCGTGATGCACAACGCCTGTCTTTGTAGGGTCTGCCACTGTATATGTATGAGCATCTTCGTGACCCTTTTGCGCTCAATATAAAATGCGCTGCTCATCGTTTCGTCTGCTCTATTTACTGTATCAATCCTATATGATAAGGGATCCAAAATGAGCAGCAGTACTCAAGTATCGGTCGAATAAGGGTTTTGTAAGATGCTACTTTCGTGGGGGGATTACACTTCCTGAGCGCTCTTCCAGTGACTCTCAGCATAACATTTGGCTTTCTTAGTTTTATGTGTATGCCTATTTTATATTGCTCCTACCCATACTCCCAGATATTTGATTGATGTAGCTGTATCCATAGACTTTTTTGGCCATCAGACTATTATCGGGACTCTCCACCTGTTTATGTGTAGTACGTCACATTTGTTTATCTTGAAGATCAACTGCGAATCTTTGCACGAAGCGTCGATCCTCTGAAGGTATTCTCCATTTTGCTACAGTTTTCTAGCGTTGTGACTTCTGTAAATGCAGTAGAGCTATACCCAGACTCTGATGTAAATTCCGACGTTACCCATCAGGTCATTTACATACACTGAAAAAAGAACTGTTGCTATAACACTGCATGGCGTACGCCCGATGTTACCTTAAAGGCAGTGCTAATACTTTTTAATCCAATTATAAAGCTAGTCTGTAGTCCCGAACGCTGACATTTTGTTGATTATAAATCTGTTGTAACTTTACTGACGTGGGATAGACCAAAAACGCATATACGAGTAATTCGAGAATCAGTCACACGCTTCAGTATGGAATTGTCTGTTTCAGAGAAAACGGATATTTTGAGGGTCGCGCGTGAGTGCACCGTGTTTGACCCAGTTCTGGCAGAAGCGCCGACGCCCGTCCTTGAACCAACCTGCATGTCTGACGTCATAACGTCTGTCCACTGAAACATGCGCGCAGGCTTACTGTCTGGCGAAAAAGGGACTTCTGTACAGAACTGTTTGCTGTTTTACGAGTAGTAACATAGTGCTTGAGCGAAGTCCGTGCGTCGCACCTAAATTGCTATTAAATGTGTTTCTGCGGTTCCCTGGAAAATAAATATTCAGAAATACATTCTTCATGATGAAAAACACGTATATATTATGAAGATTTCGGAAAGCGATATACTATAAAGACTTTCAGTTACAGAGAATGACTTTTTCTGTCTATCCAAGGATCAGCTGCCGAGACTGTATATTACATAATAATACTGTGGTTAACTGAAATTGTCAGCCGGAGACCGTTCTCTGAAATATAAAAATGTAATCTTCTTAGTCTAAACATAAACTGGATGACAGTCCACTACGTGGAGTGCCACAGTGGTAGATGTATGTAAATAATATGAAGATGACAATTTAAACCGTCGGATCTAGCCGTCAATATATTTGAATTTATTGTGATATGGGCAATTAAAACTTTTCATTTTTCACATAATCGAATTTTTTCAGGCAATAAATACAAGGAACCATTGGTCGGCGCTGTTCCACAAGCATCTTTGTAACTAAAAATGCACGCAGAGAGATACTTTTTGCGTACTTATCGTAATTTCACACGAGTTTAATGAACTCAGTTTAATTCTTACAGACGTTTAAAATAAAAAGTGCGAAGTTTTTTGAAGTCTGCTGGTCCCGGCGGAGGTTCGAGTCCTCCCTCGGGAATGGGTGTGTGTGTGTTTGTCCTTAGGATAATTTAGGTTAAGTAGTGTGTAAGCTTAGGGACTGATGGCCTTAGCAGTTAAGTCCCATACGATTTCACACACATTTGAACATTTTGATAGACGGATCACCATTAACAATGTCACAAGACCACAATGCGTCAGACAATGCCGAAAGATTTAAATATAATTTGGGATATTAATGCATTTGATCCGGGTGCATTCGAGTTGAAAGCCACAGTTCTCAAAAGTAAACATATTTTTATTGATGAAACGCAAGTGGCCGAGCGGTTCTAGGCGCTTCAGTCTGGAACCGCGCGGCCGGGCCATGCCTGGGTCATGGATGTGTGTGATGTCCCTAGGTTTGTTAGGTTTACGTAGTTCTAAGTTCTGGGGGACTGATGATCTCAGATGTTAAGTCCCATAGTGCTCAGAACCATTTGAACCATTTTTTGAGCCTTTAGGAAACTTAGTGAAAACATTTGTGATTTACCTCTTAAAATTAATTATTTTCAGACGAATCTACAAGCAGTAATAATTCCTCTCATTATAAGCACACAACATAAAAAACTGCTCACCCTCACAAGGCATAATTCTAATACAGTGTAACATCGCCTCTAGCGCTGATAACAGCCTCAGCTCGGCAAGGAAGACAGTTCGCAGGTATCTTCACGTGTGTTACATCCAGCTGGAGATAACTTAATTACTTCCCATAGAGATACCAAATTTCGGGTATGTTGACTGCAACGTTTTACTTGCTGTTTCAAATAATCTCAGGCATTTTTGGGGAGGCTGGAATACTGCAGTGCAGTATATAAGACGCTACGTTGATGGTAAACAGCCGAATTCAGTTAAGAATAAACTCGCAAACTTCGATTATGGTCCCATATCAGCTGTAGGATATTTCAGAACGAATGAAAATTTGTGCCGGACTAGTTGAGTAGACACCAAGACAAATGGAGATTTGGGCCGCTCCTGAAAGTGTGCTCGGAGAGCCGAAGTTGTTTAGGCGCCCGCTTGCGACAAGAGGGAAATCCGGGTTCGAGTTCTGGTCGGGAACATATTTTCATTTGTTCTGAAATACCCTACAGATGGTGCAGAACAGCAATCGCAATTTGCGAGTTCGTTCTAAATTTTCTGTGGGATTAAGATCGAGCGATTTAGCAAGCCACCCTAGGAGCGACAGCGAGCCAGAGTCTTCGTCATACTAGAATCGTAGGTGTGCAGTCGTGCCGATACGGCTGTTTTCATTTTGTAAAACGAGAAGTTCACTGCACCCTCATGAAAACGCGCAACAAAAGAAAACACTTTGTTACAGAGAATAATGGAATAAAACTTCTGTGAATAAGTGGACCCAAGTCTTGATGCGAATAACACCCCCAAAACAACATGAAACCATCTCCGGCCTGAGCTACTCCTTCCTCACATTGCAGGTTAAACGCTTCTTTATTCCTTCGGCGTGTTGGACGCCTTGCATCATCCGAAAATACGCAAAATGCCAACTCGTCAGACGGCACTCGACACCTTCATCAGGTACTGTCCAGTTTCTATGTTGTTTGGGCCGCTGAAGACTTGGGGATTTATTTGCCGCTCTGAGCAACGACTTTTTCCGCGGTATCGGCCCTTAAATGACAGTTAAATGCAAACTGCTTCGTAATATTTGCTCTGAAACTGTTAGAGGTTGATCTGCGTTCACTGACAGTACCAATTCCTGTTGGGTTTGAAACCAATTTTCATCGACAAGGCGTGACACTTGAGTCAGGTCCCTGTCAGTTAGGACCTTTTTAGGATGACTGTTGTTACGCCGTGTTACATGGCTGCGAGTGATATACCATCCCTTGCAGACACCTTGGACTAATTGCAACAATGTTCTCCATCTGGCCATGGGCACATGCAATCACGATAACTGTATCCTATCATTTTGTGATTACGTTGCCCAACCTAACTTCCCTGATTTCATAAAAGCGAGTGACATATATATATAGCATTTCATTGCCATTACTTAAGTCAACGGTGGCCAGTCACATGACCACGCTGTATCATTTCTACTGCATCTACAGCTCTGAAACGCGACCAGCGTACTCTTTTAAGGTGATGACTAGCCTTTTATCAGGTGATCGTAAAATTTCTATCGACCACATTTTTGAGGACAGTAGTACACACTAGAAGTTATTTTGTGTAAAGATCCTTTATTATGAGAATGCAACAAATAATGGCTAAATTGAATATAGCTAATCACATAATAAAAGATCTCTAGACATCTAGAATGCAATGTCTGCGTATGATATTTTATGAAGAGAGAGAGAGAGAGAGAGAGAGCGGGACATCTTCAGACACGTTTTTGGTCTGGAATCCCATTGACTGGAATAGAATTGTCCTCAGTGACGAGTCCCGCTTCGAACTCAGCTCTGATGAGCAGCGAAGACGTGTCTGGGGACGCCAAGGAAAGCGGTGGTATACCAACCTGGCTGTCACCTGTCATACGGTCCGACAACCAGCAGTACGGTCTTGGATGCGATTTCATTTCCTAACATGACCACTTTCGTTGTCATCTGCGGCACCCTTAAAGCACATACGTACGTCTACGACGTTCTAAGGCAAGTTTTGTTGCCCTCCATGGCAAGCCAACCCGGCGTTACATTTCGGCTAGATAATGCCAGTCCGCCCAGGCGAGAGTTTCTAATGCTTGTCTCCGTGCTTGTTAAACCCTACCTTGACCAGCAAGGTCACCGGATCTCTCCCCAGTTGAGATCGTTTGGAGCATTATGGGTAGGGCCCTGCAACCTGCTCGGGATTTTGACGATCTAAATCGTTACTTATGCAGAATTTGGTTGGCACTTTATCCCACAAGAGGGCATCAAACAACTCTTTCACGCCAAGCCGAATAAATGCTCGCTTAAACCAATCAACTTCTTATTAACTTTCTCAATTTGTGAAGCTCTTTCTTTACAATAAATCATCCGAATTTTTGTCTGTCCATCACATTACATCTACTGATTCCTCTCCTGTTCGAATAATTCCTTTTTTCGGCTTAGAGTGTGTACAGAATGTTTTATCTATGCTGTGCCAGTATACATGTAAACGCAAATATTCATATCCATGTAACACAATGGTTTTTTCGCCTTATACTTCTTTTCAACACCACGGATTGTCCAGAAACGTCTGCATACAAAAATCCTATCTAAGGTTGATTTTAGACGAATCTACACTACTGGCCATTAAAATTGCTGCACCACGAAGGTGACGTGCTACAGGCGCGAAATTTAACCGACAGCAAGAAGATGCTGTGATATGCAAATGATTAGCTTTTCAGAGCATTCACACAAGGTTGGCGCCGGTGGCGACACCTACAACGTGCTGACATGAGGAAAGTTTCCAACCGATTTCTCATACACAAACAGCAGGTGACCGGCGTTGCCTGGTGAAACGTTGTTGTGATGACTCGTGTAAGGAGGAGAAATGCGTACCATCACGCTTCCGACTTTGATAAAGGTCGGATTGTAGCCTATCGCGATTGCGTTTTATCCTGTCGTGACATTGCTGCTCGCGTTGGTTGAGATCCAATGACTGTTAGCAGAATATGGAATCGGTGGGTTCAGGAGGGTAATACGGACGCCGTGCTGGATCCCAACGGCCTCGTATCACTAGCAGTCGAGATGACTGGCATCTTTTCCGCGTGGCTGTAACGGATCATGCAGCCACGTCTCTATCACTGAGTCAACAGATGGGGACGTTTGCAAGACAACAACCATCTGCACGAACAGTTCGACGACGTTTGCAGCAGCATGCACTATCAACTCGGAGACCATGGCTGCGGTAACCCTTCACGCTGCATCACAGACAGGAGCGCCATCGATGGTGCACTCAACGACGAACCTGGGTGTACGAATGGCAAAACGTCATTTTTTCGGATGAATGCAGGTTCTGTTAACAGCATCACGATGGTCGCATCAGTGTATGGCGACATCGCGGTGAACGCACATTGGAAGCGTGTATTCATCATCGCCATACTGGCGTATCACCCGGCGTGATGGTATGGGGTGCCATTGGTTACATGTCTTGGTCATCTCGTGTTCGCGTTGATGACAGTTTGAACAGTGGGCGTTACATTTCAGATGTGTTACGACCCGTGGCTCTACCCTTCATTCGATCTCTGCGAAACCCTACATTTCAGCAGGATAATGCACGACCGCATGTTGCAGGTCTTGTACGTGCCTTTCTGGATACAGAAAATGTTCGACTGCTGCCCTGGGCAACACATTCTCCTGATCTCTCACCAACTGAAAACGTCTGGTCAATGGTTGCCGAGTAGCTGGCTCGTCACAATACGGCAGTCACTACTCTTGATGAACTGTGGTATCGTGTTGAAGCTGCACGGGCAGCTGCACCTGTACACGCCATCCAAGCTCTGTTTGACTCAATGCCCGGGCGTATCAAGGCCGTTATTACGGCCTGAGGTGGTTGTTCTGGGTACTGATTTCTCAGGATCTATGCACCCAAATTGCGTGAAAATGTAATCACATGTCAGTTCTAGTATAATATATTTGTCCAATGAATACCCTTTTATCATCTGCATTTCTTCCTGGTGTAGCAATTTTAATGGCCAGTAGTGTACAAAACGATGGAGGTGTAATCCTCCAAAATACGTTGTGTGAAATAAAGTGAATGGGTTACAGATATTTATTCACTTCATGTTACCATCGTCAACCCCAAACCATTAAAACGGCTACTGACATTAGTACAGAGTCTGTACTTGCATGCATATCCGAAGAATCTAGCATCGAACTATACAGACATTGTCAAAAACAAACATTGCACTAACATATTTCATGCCAAAGCCAAGGCAATCTGATAAGAAAAATTAACAAGTCCCTCCCTACGCGGGAATGACATGTCTGTGCGAGCAGTGTGTGAAGCAGCCACAGGTATGTATGGTGATTTGGTTCAGTCGTGGAAGCGTGCTCGGATAGACAAGGTGGTCAAGGTGACCGCCGTCACTAGTGGCAAATTCGGGTTAGAGTCCCGCTCGGGCACAAATTTTCATACGTTTCCAGTAAATTATATAGCTATTGTGGTATCGTATTCGTAATTTGCAAATACATATTATTATACTAGAAGACATTAGACAGTCTACAGCTCAGAAAAAGTTTTCTAGATTTTCTTAATTCGGAGGACTCGTATTTCCGAAGCAGTCTACTCTTTGAAACGCTAACGGTCGTTGTGCGTTGTATGATAAAATGCACGTTAACAGTTTAGCTTTTCTATAGTTGGCTGATAAATATTTACTTTATCCGGTGATCAAAAAATGGCTCTGAGCACTATGGGACTTAACGTCTATGGTCATCAGTCCCCTAGAACTTAGAACTACTTAAACGTAACCGACCTAAGGACATCACACAACACCCAGTCATCACGAGGCAGAGAAAATCCCTGACCCCGCCGGGAATCGAACCCGGGAAACCGGGCGCGGGAAGCGAGAACGCTACCGCATATCCGGAGATAGTTGTCTTCCTTTAACGTATGTCATTTTCATGAGCTCAGACATGAATATTTTCAAGGGTATTGTCAGGCACACTGAAGTACTGAGCTGTGTTTTCTCTTTTTCCGTCATGACAAGGTTTCAGTTGTCTGTTTATGTTGGTGTCGTTAAGACTGGTTTTGGCAACGAGTCACACCGTACGATTTTAGAACGCTTTAAAGTATGAAAAATACATGCATACGGAATCAAAATACTCTTCAGTGGTATGGTTTCGTGTTTACTAAATTATTTTCCCAATAACTGATGGAGGTACAGGGTTTTAGAAATTGACAGCACTAACTGTTCTGTCTCTGGTACACTGAAGCGTGATCGGAACTTAAGTGCTTACAAAATGCTTTTTTCACTATCCTCTGTGGCTCTCCTTGTACAATCAACGTCATCATCATCAAAATCACCATGAATTAAGTCTTGTCCTTCTTCCACCCAAATTCTCTTGGTCTCCCCACTGCAATTTCCACTCAGGTCTGCAGTTAGACAATTGTAATGGTAATCCGTCATTTTTCATTCGTTTCCCATGTTCCAACAATTTTTCGCTGTAATTTGTTTAAAGTCCCCATCCAGCCAATCAGATTTAGGTTTCTCGTGGTTTCCCTAAATCCCTTTGGTCCAACCAGGGATACTTCCTTGGAAAAGGGCACAGTCTATTACATCTCCCAGTATGAACTTGGGGTCTGTCTCTAACTGCTTTTCTGTAGACGGGATGGTAAACCCTAACCTTCATTTATTCTTTATGGTACTTCGTTAATGTAGCGTTAATTGCAGTTGTAAGGAGTTTCTTCTGATATCTTCGTTTCTCTGTTGGTCAAGTTTATTTATACATTTAATCCATCTTTGGAATCCTATTTAAGACTAATTCGTGACTTTCCAAGATTCTGTTCCATACGCCAATGCAGTATGGCTATTTTTTCGTAGGATTTCGTAATTTTTGTGTTTGCTTTTAGCAGTAACTGAAAACTTGTGTAGTAAAATCTGGATTTCATCTACAGTTTCACCAATGAGTACTGAGTTGTCGGCAAATAAGAAGGCGTCAACAAAATAATTATTATTAATTTTTGTGTTTTACATTCTTTAAACAGAGAATCGATGTATAAATTAAAAAGTATTGGTGATAAACTACACCCATGTATAACACCTCTATTTGTTTAAATGTATATTATTCCGTCTTTTATTTTTATTCTAATCGAATGACATAATGTTTTAATAAGTAAGATAAAATTATTGTTATTCCACTTACTGCCACTTTTTATAACGTGGCTCTATTAACATGTCGGCAAATGTAGTGTGAGTTTCTAGCTGGTACTCTCTTCTATTTTGAATGAATTACTGGAGAATAAGCACATTATCTACGCAAGAACACCCTCCCTTAAAACCATAGTGTTTTGCTGAAACTGGATCTAATATTCTCTTCAGTATGCTCGGTACCTGTTCCTGAGCGAAAGTAGAAGATTAGGAAAGCTACAGCTAGTTTAGCTTGTTATGTGTATAACCATGTGTTTTGCCTATTGTTATTCATACAACGAAAGCAGTTGTGGAGTAAAGAACATATCAGCAACTCATCACGTGTTTCATGTGACTCCCGGTGTCTATGGAAAGCGTCGTTTTATTTCCCGTTACCAAGAAATGATTTGTGAAGCGAGTTTTTTCGCATCTATTAGATGAAGCGGTCTCAGATTGTTCCAGCACGATTTTCGTTTTATCGCTATGTATTAACAGGGACAGTAAAACGCAATGAATAACCAGTATTTGAGCAGCGACAGCACCGCCTTGGCGTGAGCAGACTTCTTCCGCCGTGCACCAGCGCTACTCAGTCGCTTTTGGAGTTCTGGTTATTCTTAGAGGTTTACTGTTCCTTTTAATACATATCGATAAAGGAAATATAGCACTAGAGTAATTTGGGACTGATCTATCTAATAGGCAAGTAAAATTCCGCTTCAAAAATCATTCCCGCCCGGGATTAGCCGAGCGGTCTTAGGCGCTGCAGTCATGGACTGCGCGGCTGGTCCTGGCGGAGGTTCGAGTCCTCCCTCGGGCATGGGTGTGTGTGTTTGTCCTTAGGATAATTTAGGTTAAGTAGTGTGTAAGCTTAGGGACTGATGATCTTAGCAGTTAAGTCCCATAAGATTTCACACACATTTGAACATTTTTTTTTCAAAAATAATTTTGTTTTTAGCGAGAAACAAACCATCGCTTTCCGTCGACACCGAGCTCATGAAGGATGTGATGAGCAGTATTTGTTTGGGATGAATCCAGCTACACATTGCAGAAACGGAAGTGCAAACAGATGCGAAACGTGAGAGATCATGTGCCGGACGCTATTATCTAAAAAGTATTTGCGGCATTGAAAACTATATTTATTGAGAAAAATGTTCCAAGTTAGCTGTTACAAAAAAGTATCGGCTTAACTTTTCAGACGACAAGATTGTAGTATGTCATTAATAAAAAATAGAATAAATAAAAGTAAAAAAACAAAGTTTCGGAATAAAGAGGAACGTGCAAACGAGAAAAGAGATGAACCAGAAAATAAAGTAGTTAACAGAACGGCAGCTAATGATTGCTTCGGAAACACCAGGAGTTATCGACAGTCCGCACCGTGGACTGAATAAGGAACGTCCGTAGCAGAACTCTTCCTCACGACCGTCTCTTGTACGCGTTTCTTGTGTTTTGTCCTGGTAATGGCAACCCGTCAATTAATCTAAAACGGTAAATTACGAACCTTGTCTCTGGAACCGTCAAATAATTTTTGTCGTTGGAAACAGATACTTTATCCCTTGGGGCGTATTATTCCTCTCATCATAATACGAAATGTCAAAAGCGGCAAACTGTAACTGAGTCTCATGTAACTTACGAATCCATACATAAAGTGGAAAGGTCAGTCCCAAGAATCCATCTTCAGCGAACAGCTCCAAAGTGACAGAACGCACTGATAATTATCGCAGACCTAACGCAAAAGTGACAGGCAATTCAGACCTTTTAAAGATGGACTCATTACGGTAATTCAGAGACGTCTCCAGGTAGGGGCTGAATGCTTCGTGAGCTCTGTCAATTTATGCAGTCTTCCTGCTATTCATATCTCTCGTAACTCGAAGGGGCTTCGCGGAACACTTCTGTGAAGTCTGGGAGGGTGCGGCGTACAGGGAAGAGTTTATTATATTATCTCGCATGTTTCGCTCTAAAAGGGACTACCCACATCACTTCCTCTCTCACTTAATGTGTCCTGTACCGTTATATTCATCGGTGCGTAGTTTCTCCGTGCCGACTCTGGTGTGCCATATGACTTGAAACACGAATATCATGTGCACATCTTTCCCTTTACAGTTCTCAATAAGTTAGTTGCCTATGCATTTGACGAAATATGTCTGTTACCAATGAAATAGCTGTTAGTTATTTGCACGTTCCGTGCATCATAATTACTATCTCTTGGTATGATGTGAAATGAGTCACTCAATTTATAATTTAATACACTTTTTGAGTGAAAAATGTGACAACATGATGACCATTTATAGTATTTTCATTTACATTAACCATAGCTATATTTCTTCGTTTTATTCGTTTACATATAATGATTTATAATTCTCTCTCTCTCTTTCTCTCTCTCTCTCTCTCTCTCTCTCTCTCTCTCTGTGCGTGTGTGTGTGTGTGTGTGTGTGTGTGTGTGTGTGTGTGTGTGTGTGTGCGTGTGTGTGTAAGGAGTAGAAAAGGAATGTGAACCAGACACAATTTCAGTTTATGTCTACTAGGAAACTCGACAATTCTTCACAATTGCTAAATGTGTATGGGAATTGGATCTACGTCCGAATCTGGGGTACCCTTGTGAACTGTGTCAAGGCGCAAGTTTTGGCTTCTCGTTGCGACTTTGTCCACTTTGACGGTATAGAACTCATAAATATAATAAATCATAAAGAATATGAATCAAAAAGTCTTGTTTGTTTTGGTTTTTGGTTGTTATTGTTTTTAGGGTTCTTTAAATTTTGTGTACACAATAAAAAACAAAAGTTCTGACTTTACAACATTTTTCGTTGTTTTGATACTTTGTGGTAATAGTATGAACTGGTTTTCTAAACTACCAGCAAAAGGGCGCATTCAATTGACCATGGTAAAAGCACTCTGATCGTAAATCACACAATTTATTGTGTACACAATAAAAAAGCAAAAGTTCAGACTTTAGAACTTTTTTCGTTGTTTGGGTATTTTGTGATAATAGTATGAACTGCTTTTCTTAACTACCAGGAAAAGGGCGCATACAATTGACCATGGTAAAAACACATTGTTCGTAAATCAAATAACAGACCGTGAGCCTTATTTGTTGTTAATCCCAACGAAACGATGATTCGCTTAAACTGAATGGGAAAATTGGCTGCGATCGTTGGTATATGAGTATAAGAGAGTCCTCACCAGCAGCTGACTATATAAGAATGGTAGCTTCAGTGACATTATTTCGCAAACTTTTAATCCGCGAACGGGTAGCATTAAAAACGTTCGGACGATTTAGACTGCGTATTAGTATTTTAATATTAAGCCGATAAGCCGTAAATGCAATTTTCTGACCTACAGGTTGACTGTTAAACTGTCTAATTAATGGCAAACGCATACAGTTGAAAGTACACGATACTTGAAGCAAAAAAAAGTCTCAGTAAACATAGGATCGAAAATGCATACCATAAGACCTACGAGCAATTTTCATCTTCGATGCTGTGAAACAAATCTCTTCTACTGCAAGCTCTTTGCTTTCCATATTTTGGGAAGTGTCACTATGGACCAAAAGAAGAAAAACTCCAGTAAACATGCGCTCTAAAATGTTAAGAGCTATGAGCACTTTTTCATCTTCGCTACTTTGAAACATAACTCTTCTAATGAACAAATGCTCATAGCTTTTAAGGTACGCATTTTAGAGCACATGTTTACAGGACATTTTTTTCCTGTTTGGTTCATACTGCCACTTCCTAAAATACGGACAGCTAAGAGCTTGCAGTAGAAGATACTTGTTTCACAGTATCGAAGATGAAAAATTGCTTGTAGCTCTTAAGGTATGCCTTTTCGACCCTCTGTTTACTGAGACTTATTTGCTTCTGGTATCGTGTACTTTCAACTGTATGCGTTTACGCCATTAATTATGATACACCCAGTATATACGGAGAAGCAATACACATCGGAGAAACAATTTGTCTGGTGATTTAAACGCACAGCTATAGTATTTAAAAGCGACTGCGAGAAAGAGAACGAAACCTCACATTTTCACAGCACAGCATTTTCTTTCACGCAGTTGGTTTTAACGGAAAATATGTAAATTGTTGTTAACAAACATAGCGCATATCCATACGAATGTTTATTAGCGTATCGTGTAAAAATCTGAAGTAAATCTGTCAAGAAATTTTAAAGACTTTTGCTAACAACATTTCCCCTTTGTACACATTGCCGCATAAAAAAACACACTCAAGGACTTCATTTAGCGGCAACAATATATAATATGTACATATTAAGTGGCTGTAGTGCTAATGATTCATTAGTCAAGATCATCGACGATCAGATGGCGTGCAGGAGGCCAGTATATGGACCCTCTGTGTTGACTCAGTAGTAATTGTACTGAGTTTAGAGGTGAAGAGTGTTTCAACATTCACTCTAGGCTACAACCATACCCCACCGACAACTGCATACTCCTGTTGAACAGCTTCAACCATCTGAACTAAATGGTTCAAATGGCTCTGAGCACTATGGGACTTAACATCTGTGGTCATCAGTCCCCTAGAACTTAGAACTACTTAAACCTAACTAACCTAAGGACATCACACACATCCATGCCCGAGGCAGGATTCGAACCTGCGACCGTAGCAGTCGCGCGGTTCCGGACTGAGCGCCTAGAACCGCTAGACCACCGCGGCCGGCAACCAACCATCTGAACTGTTCCGCATTGTGGGCATGCGGGAAACTGGATTGACGTATCGAGGAATTACTACACATGTTGGGCACAATGTATAGATGATGTGTCGCTGTTTTTACAATAGTCTGTGGAACATTCCCGTACGCACGTCAATTCGACGCACTGGGTGAGCAACGGTGGTCGACCGAACGTCATCCAGGGCACATCACCTGCTGTGTCATCAGAGGTCAATGGGAACTGTCTGCTTGCAGCAGGGTTAAGATCATCTCTGCCTCTGACAGGCTACTCCAGACACCACGACGCGGTCAAGAATGGCTAATCTGGTGTCGTGGAAGAGTTGACTGGAGAGCAGAAAGGGACTCTCTTGTCTACAGTGATGAGAGTAATGTACGCACACGCGTATGTCCTAGATCTAGCGAACTACCTATTGCAGAGTGCATTCGCCCACGACACCCAAACCGCATCCCAGCGTACATGGTGTGGCTGGGGGCATCAGTCAAAACTTATAGTCACATTTGGTATTTCTGCAGCGTGAAGTAACCAGCGCCCGCTACATTTCACATACTGTTATCCCTGTGCTACTGCCATTTCTTCGGCAGGAAGATAATGTGCTTTCGCAGCAGGATCATGCACGTCTACGTAAGGGTGGTGTGTCGTGACGTGCTATTCATGGTGTAAAACAACTGTCGGGAGCAGCAAGATCACCAGATCTCTCACCAATTGAAACTTACGCCTTCTCCAGGGCCTGCAAGAACATTGCCGAATTGCAATAAAAGGCGCAAGATGTTTGGGGCAGTCGATCGCAGAATGCCATTCGGCACCTTTATAATCGTTTGCAAGCGAGAATACAGGCCTAAGTTTCCGCGAGAGGGGGATACGCTATGTATTGATGCGATTGTTTGAGTACCTTTACTGTGGAACTTGTATTTAAATAAAAAAGAAAAATAAAAAGAAAAGAAAAAGAAAAAAGTTCAAACGTGTGTAAATTCCTAAGGGACCAAACTGCTAAGGTCATCGGTCCCTAGACTTACACAGTACTTCTACTAACTTAAACCAAGAGCAACACACACACACACACACACACACACACACACACACACACTCTCGCACACCCATGCCCGAGGGAGGACTAGAACCTCCGGCCGGAGGAGCCGTGCAGTCCGTGACGTGGCGCCTCAAACCACGCGGCCACTCCGCGCGGCACTTGTGTGTCATTTGATCTCATTTTGTTAATCTACACTGAACGTTGTGACCACCTACTTAACAGCCAGTATGTCCACCTTTGACATGGATAACAGTAGTGACGCGCCTTGGTATGGAGGCAACGAGCCTTGGTTGGCCGCTGGAGGGAGTTGGCATAACATCTGCACACACAAGTCACCTAACTCCTGTAAATTTCGGGGAGGGGACTGATGAGCGCTTACGCCATGTTAAATCACATCCGAGGTGTGTCCGATCGGTTTGAGATCTGGCGAGCTGTGGAGCTAGCACATCAACTGAAACTCGCCCCTGTCTTTGCCGAACCATTCCATCACATTTCTGGCCTTGTGACATGGCGCATTATCTTGTTGAAAAATGCAACTGCCATCGGGAAACAATATCGTCATGAAAGGGTGTACGTGGTCTGCAACCACTGCACGACACTCCTTGGCCATCATGATGACTTGCACGAGCTCCACTGGACCCATGGATGCCCACGTGAATATTCCCCAGAGCATAATGGAGCCGTCACCAGCTTGTCTCCGTCCCGCAGTTCAGGTTCAAATGGCTCTGAGCACTATGGGACTTAACATCTGAGGTCATCAGTCCACTAGAACTTAGAACTACTTAGACCT
This sequence comes from Schistocerca nitens, assembly GCF_023898315.1. Taxonomy (NCBI): domain Eukaryota; kingdom Metazoa; phylum Arthropoda; class Insecta; order Orthoptera; family Acrididae; genus Schistocerca; species Schistocerca nitens. The sequence continues at coordinate 712,684,477 of NC_064616.1, forward strand.
AACTAACCTAAGGACATCACACACATCTATGTCCGAGGCAGGATTCGAACCTGCGACCGTAGCAGTACAGACGTCATGGAGCTGTTCCACTGGAAGACGACGCATTCGTGGCCTCCCATCGGTATTAAGAAGAAGGTATTGGGATTCATCTGACCATGCAACGCTCTGCTACTGCGCTAACGTCCAATGCCGATGGTCGTGGTATTAATTTTGCACATGCATGGTTCTTTAGCTGCAGAGGCCCATCATTAGGAGTGCACGGTGTGTTCAGACATACTTGTACTCTGCCCAGCATTAAAGTCAGATGTTATTTCCGCCATAGTCTGCCACCTGTCCTGTTTTACCAGTCTGCCCAGCCTACGACGTAAGATATCTGTAATAAGGCATGGCCACCCAACCCCACGACGTCTGGATGTGGTTTCACCTTTTTACTGCCACGTGTTGAAGACACTCATCACAGTACTCCTGGAACACCCGACAAGTCGTGCAATTTGCGAAATGCTCGTGTCGAGCCTGCGGACCATCAGAATCTGCCCTTGGTCAAGCCTAGATAGATCGCGCGCCTTCCCCACTCTACACACGGACAGCACTCTCACTGACACTGCATGCACCGTGCGTGTGTCTAACTAGCAGTCACTCCTTCGCAGGTGACGCTCCTATCGTCTCGATAATAAGTCGGTAGTCATAATGTTCTGGCTGATCAGTGCATACTCTTGCCATGACGAACAACCCGCCAGCTTACGTGTCAGTGAAATCCTTGTGCTTGAGAGTGTTCCATTTTTTTCCGGCAGTGTATTAGTATAGATTAGGCAAGTAATATCACTGTGTAAGTGGTTACAGATTTTTGTGAATATCTCATTACTTTTTGTGCCACGCTAAAGCTGATGTTTAAAATTACGTGAAAAGATTTTGTGCCACGAAATACGCCTTTGATTTAATGATTGCCACCCAGTGGTATCTGTAACACTCTCTCCCCCATTTCGCGATAATACTAATAAACGTAAAGAAATTTTTGCTAAATATTTTCAGCTTATCCTTATCGTTCTTTGCCGGCAGGGTTGACCAAGCGGTTCTAGGCGCTACAGTCTGGAACCGTGAGACCGCTACGGTCGCAAGTTCGAATCCTGCCCCGGGCATGGATGTGTGTGGTGTCCTTAGGTTAGTTAGATTAAGTTGTTCTAAGTTCTGGGGGACTGATGACCTTAGAAGTTAAGTCCCATGTTGCTCAGAGCCATTTGAACCATTATCGTTCTTTATTCTCTTCACCCTGACTCCACCTAATTCTCCCTGAGGAAGAAGAAATGTAGCAGTAAAGAGATCATAGCCCTTAGTGTTAAAACCGAACGAGGTAGCGCAGTGGTTAGTACACTGAACTCGTATTTGGGAGGACGACGGTTCAAATCCACATCCGGCCAACCAGGTTTAGGTTTCCCGTGATTTCTGTAAATCTTTATAGGCAAATGCCGAGATGGTTCCTTTGAAAGCGCACGGCCGATTATCTTTTCCATCTTTGAAACAGTCAGTGCTTGTGTTCCGCCTCCACTGACGTCGATGTCGACACGACGTTAAACTCTAATTTCCCTTTCTTTCTTACTTACTGTTCAAAGCAAAGTTAGTCAGTCAGCGCATTTAACAAATGTTGAAAAAGTGTGCTGAGTCAAGGCAGATAAAAGTTAAGGAAACTACCAAAACTCTAAAGAGAGTGTAATTAAATGGGTGTTTCTTTAAACAATCGATAAATCTATGTTGAAAAACTCTTTTACATTCTAAAATTACCGGGGATAAAACATCAGGAGCAAAAGGTTGTCTGCAACTCATACGGAAACCAGACTCGATATCTAGGAGTCGATAGATATGAGGCAGTAATTCGGAAGACAGTGAGACAGTGATGTAGCCCGTCCCCATGTTATTCAAGCTGTACATAGACAAGCAGTAAAGGGTAATTTTGATGCGGAGTTAAAGTCCCAGAAGGAGAATGAATAAATTTTGGTTTGTCGTAGATACTGTAGTTCTGTCAGAGACTGGAATGGACTTGGGAAATCATTTGACCAGAATGGATACTATCTTAAAAAGAGAGCAACAGTAAAAAGAAAATAAAAAAGGTAAACGAAGTATAGACGAATTATATGAGATGACGCTAAAGGAATTAGAACAGGAAATAAGAAGCTAAAAGTAGTAGGCAACTTTGGCTCTATAGGCAGCAAAATAAGTCACGGCGGCAGAAGTAACAAGGATACAAAATTCAGACCAGCAGTAGCAAGAAAACCTTGTCTTCAAAAGAGAAATTTTCTAACACTGAACATACATTTAAGCGTTAGAAACTTTTTCTGAAAGTATTTGTTAGGAGCATAGCCTTTTAGAAAAGTGATCCGTGAACGAGAAACAGAACAGACAAGAAGAGAATAGAGGTTTTGGGGATATGGTTCTACGGAAGAATGTTGAAAATTACATATATAGATCGGGTAACTAATCAGGAAGTTCTGAATTGAATCGGTGAGTAAATGTATTGACTAAAATAAGAAATAGATTCTATATACAGTGTCGATTTTTTTCCGTGTACTATGCAGTGTCCTTCAGATATGGATGCATGAATGCATGGCCGAAGTGTTTAAGGCGACCGCTCGTGTAAGGCGGGAAATCCGGATTCGAGTCCCGGTACGGCACAGTTTTTGTTCATATACACTAAGAGTCAATTCCCTTCCTGTTTCACTCGCAAATAGAGCGAGAGGAAACGACTGCCTCTATTCATTTGGCACAAATAAATTGCGCTGCTGCAGTCTAATCGTACTCGCATTTCCGAATACATTTATTCCAAAAAATAGATTCTTGAGGCATCTGGAATATTTCATTCGATATTGGAGAAAAGTGAAAGGAGAAGAGGGGTAAAATTGTAGAGAGCCAACAATGTTTGACTACAGAAGCAGATTTAAGTGGATGAATGCTGCTGTGGTTACCTAGAGTGGAGGAGCTTGGAATGTTACATTTAGACAGTCTTCGGGCCGAAAATCACGGCCGGCCAGTGTGGCCGAGCGGTTCTAGGCGCTTCAGTCTGGAACCGCGTGACCGCTACGGTCGCAGGTTCGAACCCTGCCTCGTGCATGGATGTGCGTGATGTCCTTAGGTTAGTTAGGTTTAAGTAGTTCTAAGTTCTAGGGGACTGATGACCTCAGATGTTAAGTCCCATAGTGTTCAGAGCCATTTGAACCGACAATCACAATAACAACATTTTCACGTGACCAGCCATCTAAGTATGAACCTCTCGATTCGAAACAGGTAACTCTGTATGCTATACCATGATTAACAATGGCTGGCCGCTGTTCTTCCCTCTTTGTAAGATTTAAACTGTAACGAAAAAAACAATTACTGTCTATATCAAATGTGGATAATGCCAGAGTAAAATACATGGAATGAAAGCCAAAATTTAGAAGTGTGTCTGGAACAGGATGACCAAAATGATGTCCGATTCAGAGGCAGCACCATAACGCCTCTGATTACGTGGAACTTCATCGTAACAGGAAGAAACATGAAACGCAGCTCAAGAATATAATGGCTGAGCAACTTTCATCAAAGAATAGAAAGCTTGTCACCTTTCAGATTTTCTGGAGCATCTAATTTATTCGATTAAATTTATAGATTGTTTTTTTACTTGATAGCAAATAGAGAAATTTTAACAACTGTTTTACAATCCGTATAATTTCTAGTGAAATTTGTCATGTTGTTGTTGTTGTTGTGGTCTTCAGTCCTGAGACTGGTTTGATGCAGCTCTCCACGCTACTCTACCCTGTGCAAGCTTCTTCATCTCCCAGTACCTACTGCAACCTACATCCTTCTGAATCTGCTTAGTGTATTCATCTCTTGGTCTCCCTCTACGATTTTTACCCTCCACGCTGCCCTCCAGTGCTAAATTTGTGATCCCTTGATGCCTCAGAACATGTCATACCAACCGATCCCTTCTTCTGGTCAAGCTGTGCCACAAACTCCTCTTCTCCCCAATCCTATTCAGTACCTCCTCATTAGTTATGTGATCTACCCATCTAATCTTCAACATTCTTCTGAGCACCACATTTCGAAAGCTTCTATTCTCTTCTTGTCCAAACTATTTACCGTCCATGTTTCACTTCCATACATGGCTACACTCCATACAAATACTTTCAGAAACGACTTCCTGACACTTAAATCTATACTCGATGTTAACAAATTTCTCTTCTTCAGAAACGCTTTCCTTGCCATTGCCAGTCTACATTTTATATCCTCTCTACTTCGACCATCATCAGTTATTTTGCTCCTCAAATAGCAAAACTCCTTTACTACTTTAAGTGTCTCATTTCCTAATCTAATACCCTCAACATCACCCGACTTAATTCGACTACATTCCATTATCCTCGTTTTGCTTTTGTTGATGTTAATCTTATATCCTCCCTTCAAGACACCATCCATTCCGTTCAACTGCTCTTCCAAGTCCTTTGCTGTCTCTGACAGAATTACAATGTCATCGGCGAACCTCAAAGTTTTTATTTCTTCTCCATGGATACCTACTCCGAATTTTTCTTTTGTTTCCTTTACTGCTTGCTCAATATACAGATTGAATAACATCGGGGAGAGGCTACAACCCTGTCTTACTCCCTTCCCAACCACTGATTCTCTTTCATGTCCCTCGACTCTTATAACTGCCATCTGGTTTCTGTACAAATTGTAAATAGCCTTTCGCTCCCTGTATTTTACCCCTGCCACCTTTAGAATTTGAAAGAGAGTATTCCAGTCAACATTGTCAAAAGCTTTCTCTAAATCTACAAATGCTAGAAACGTAGGTTTGCCTTTCCTTAATCTTTCTTCTAAGATAAGTCGTAAGGTCAGTATTGCCTCACGTGTTCCAGTATTTCTACGGAATCCAAACTGATCTTCCCCGAGGTCGGCTTCTACTAGTTTTTCCATTCGTTTGTAAAGAATTCGTGTTAGTATTTTGCAGCTGTGGCTTATTAAACTGATTGTTCGGTAATTCTCACATCTGTCAACACCTGCTTTCTTTGGGATCGGAATTATTATATTCTTCTTGAAGTCTGAGGGTATTTCGCCTGTTTCATACATCTTGCTCACGAGATGGTAGAGTTTTGTCAGGACTGGCTCTCCCAAGGCCGTCAGTAGTTCCGATGGAATGTTGTCTACTCCGGGGCCCTTGTTTCGACTCAGGTCTTTCAGTGCTCTGTCAAACTCTTCACGCAGTATCGTATCTCCCATTTCATCTTCATCTACATCTTCTTCCATTTCCATAATATTGTCCTCAAGTACATCGCCCTTGTATAGACCCTCTATATACTCCTTCCACCTTTCTGATTTCCCTTCTTTGCTTAGAACTGGGTTTCCATCTGAGCTCTTGATGTTCATACAAGTGGTTCTCTTATCTCCAAAGGTCTCTTTAATTTTCCTGTAGGCGAAATTTGTCATAAACCTATTTCAATTTGAGAATAAAAGTAATAATCATAGCTGCAACACTGTAAGAAAAAAATTCGTTTTTCACTTGTTACTAAAGCTGGCAGTGTTTCAATACACAGCCATGAAAACATTGAATCTCTTGCCCGATAACATAAAATGTTGAAACGTAGCAAAGCAAAGTTTAAATATTGCCTAAATTCATTTCTTCTGGACACCTCCTTCTATATCTAGAGAAATTTAATTAAAAACTGGTAGCGTGTGTTGGTAAAATCTATCGAACTTCGCTGCATAACTAGTTAAATGAATATAATTCAAAATTAATATATTATGTCTTACTAAATTTAAGGCAGTGTGCTATTTAGTATCGTGTGAGTAAGCAGCATGTACTCAGAAATATGTCATGTGCATGGAGCCTGTAAACTGAGTCGTTCAACATCATTTCCATAAAAATCGTGCAGATAATCTACGAGACATGTAAGTAACTAATACGAGTTTCAGGAACACTATTCTCTCATACTAATTGGCTTTGAGGAAGAGAAATATTTGTACCCGACGAACAAAAGGTCAGACCCCACTGAGACTGATTTCCAAACGGGAAGATGGCACGAAACTAATGTCTCGTCGACGTGCACGTTGTCAGAGATGGAACTCACTCGTAGGTTTCAGAAAGAAACAGATTGTGCTCTTAATTTCGGAACCACATCCCATCTTCACTTGTGAGTAAAAAAAAAAAAAAAAAAAAACCAAAAAAACCCACACACAAAGCAAAACTAGGATTGCCGCCTACGTGGTGGTGCGTTGGCTGTTATTTCCCACGGTAGCGCTTTCCTGTTACAAGCTTTTGCAAAGGAATATGCGTAAGAAAAGAGAGGAAAGTTCACGGTAGCGCTTTCCTGTTACAAGCTTTTGCAAAGGAATATGCGTAAGAAAAGAGAGGAAAGTTATTCTAAGTTTTTCATGTCTCATAAACGTCTGTTAATTACTACGATATAAGCTTAACTGTCGAAGAAAAAAAATCTTTTTTAAATAAACGTATACTGCATCAAGAAAGATTAAGAATCTGTTGGGAGAAAAGCCTTTAAATTATATCGTAAAAGTGGAATTATTTCTCTGAATAACAAGGTATTCTTGTTTCGATTTTAAAACTCTCTCTTCCGCAACTCAGATTGTCGTTAAAACGAAGGAAAAACCCGAAAACTTGCTAATGTTTCAATTTGGTTTGCTGCTTCCATCTTGGCGCAAGTAAGTTTCTGTTTCATTAAGACGGAAAGATCGTCCGAGAGATCCGCCATCAGTCCGCAGCAGCAGAGAAACCGATTGAGATGAAGTCACCTGTGCCGGCCGGAGTGACCGAGCGGTTCTAGGCGCTACAGTCTGGAACCGCGAACGCTACGGTCACAGGTTCGAATCCTGCTTCGGGCATCGATGTGTGTGATGTCCTTAGATTAGTTAGGTTTAAGTAGTTCTAAGTTCTAGGGGACTGATGACCTCAGAAGTTAAGTCCCATAGTGCTCAGAGCCATTTGAACATTTTGAAGTCACCTGCGTCCTGCCATCAGTCGCCGCAGCTCCACAGGCAAGTGTGCTTCATTCTGGCAGATGGAGATGTAATTTTTTGAGCACACAATACGTACCGTCCTCCTCATTTACACAGTGCACACTCCTTTTGTTAGCTGATTTTTTTTAAACGGTCTGCAAGTGTAATTTCTCTGCTGAAGAATATGATGCTATATTTGCTGTTTGACAAAGAAACTGCACAGTTCTGTCACTGTTTCTCGGTATCACGTACGCTGCATCTGTTGAAGTTCAGATGGCGATATTTATTGTTTCTAGTCTCGTAGAAACACTGTGCAGTCCACTATCCGACCTAATGCAAGAGAACATTTCAAGCAATTACAAAACTGTTAATTAGTGACAGTCCGAGACTATTCCTGATAGATGACGCCCTTAAATCCCTAAAGATATAGAGCACCATATTAGTTACGCAACTTCGTACGATCCACATTTGGTGGAATGGAAACGACTTTTTGGATACTTTGCTTTCTTTCTGTGCCTGTGTCATAGCTGTCTCTAGATTGCTTTCCTATCGTTTCAGTAACCTAAAGAAACCGTAGTTACGTGCTTGTTAGCTACGTAATTTCGTTTTGTTAATCACATTGTGGAAAATTGTGAGGAATTATGGCACCCATTTTACGTCACTTTGTGAAGGAATAGCTGTTTTATTTTTAACTTTTTTGAGCTGTCTTCTTATTCTTCTCCTCCTTTTTCCTCAACGAATTGACCTGTCGTAGTGATGAGACACAGGATCCATATTCGGAGGGACGGGGGTTCCAGACATAGGTTTTTCATGTGTCCTTAAGTCGGTTAAGGATAATGCTGTGATGGCTTCTGTGAAAGGGTATGGCCCATTACCCTGCCCCCCCCCCCCCCGCCCCACACAATTCTTCTACAGTCTGTGCTTGTCCTCTGAAGGTAGAAACCTTTGACAACCCTAATTTTCCTTATTTTTGTGCTGTTTTCAGGGCGTCAACAGCCGCAAGAACGGCTTGTAATTGCTATTTACACTCGGATGCTATCTCACTGGATGCTATTTCCATACTCTTAATTTGTGTATAGGAGCAACAATTTTTATACGTAATTTCTTTTTCTGACAGTTGTTATCCGTAAGGCTTTTTACACTGTTTCTCGCAAATGACTTCTAACCAAATAGAATGCCACCGAATTATCGTCACAGTTGTGCGACTGTCTTCGTGATGTCCTGTCACAAAGGTAGTAACTGTTGGAAAGTCATCGAGTAAAATACACACATCAATAAAATTTTTGAATTACTTCGGTTCCGAGAGTTCCGGAACCTGTACAGAAAACTGGAATAGAGATCAACATAAACATCATTTCCGCCCTTTTTATTGCTCATGAAAACCACACATTACATGTTGTACCACCATACAGCGAGACCTTCAGAGGTGGTGGTCCAGATTGCTGTACACACCGGTACTTCTAGTACCCAGTAGCACGTCCTCTTGCTTTGATGCATGCCTGTATTCGTCGTGACATACTATCCACAAGTTTATCAAGGCACTGTCAGTCCAGATTGTCCCACTCCTCAACGGCGATTCGACGTAGATCCCTCAGAATGGTTGGTGGGTCACGTCGTCCATAAACAGCCCTTTTCAATCTGTCCCAGGCATGTTCGATAGGGTTCATGTCTAGAGGACATGCTGACCACTCTAGTCGAGCGACGTCGTTACCCAGAAGGAAGTTCAAATGGTTCAAATGGCTCTGAGTACTATGGGACTTAACATCTGAGGTCATAAGTACCCTAGAACTTAGAAAAACTTAAACCTAACTAACCTAAGGACATCACACACATCCATGCCCGAGGCAGGATTCGAACCTGCGACCGTAGCGGTCACGCGGTTCCAGACTGAAGCGCCTAGAACCACTCGGCCACTCCGGCCGGCCAGAAGGAAATCATTCAGAAGATGTGCACGATGGGGATCCGAACTGTCATCCATGAAGACGATGGCCTCGCCAATATGCTACCGATATGGTTGCACTATCGGTCGGAGGAAGGCATTCACGTATCGTACAACCGTTACGGCGCCTTCCATGACTACCAGCGGCCCCACACAATGCCACCCCAAAACAGCAGGGAGCCTCCAGCTTGCTGCCCTCGCTGGACAGTGTGTCTAAGGCGTTCAGCCTGACCGGGTTGCCTCCAAACACATCTCCAACGATTGTCTGATTGAAGTCATATGCGACACTCATCGGTGAAGAGAACGTGATGCCAATGCCAATCCCGAGCGGTCCATCCCGCATGTTGTTGGGCCCATCTGTACCGCGCTGTATGGTGCGTGGTTGCGAAGATGGACTTGGCCATGTACGTCGGGAGTGAAGTTGCGCATCATGCAGCCTATTGCGCACAGTTTTAGTCGTAGCACGGAGTCCTGTGGCTGCACGAAAGGCATTATTAAACATGGTGGCGTTGCTGTCAGGGTTCCTCCGAGCCATAATCCGTAGGTAGCGGTCATCCACTGCAGTAGTAGCCCTTGGGCGGTCTGAGCGAGGCATGGCATCGACTGTTCCTGTCTCTCTGTGTCTCCTCCATGTCCGAACAACGTCGCTTTGGTTCAGTCCGAGACGCCTGGAAACTTCCATTGTACCTCCTTCGTGGTGAAATGACTGGAACTGATCGGCTGTCGGACCCCCTCTGTGTAATAGGCGCTGCTCATGCATGGTTGTTTACATCTTTAGGCGGGTTTAGTGACATCTCTGAACAGTCAAAGGGACTGTGTCTGTGATACAATATTCACAAGTCAACGTCTATCTTCAGGTGTTCTGGGAACTGGGGTGATGCAAAACTTATTTTGAAGTGTGTAGAAGTAATACGTGGTGTCCCCCAAGGAAGTATTGTGGTAGCCGAGCGAACCGTGGCAAGGCGCCGTTGACCGCACGGCTACCACTCGCGGCGATCTATCTAGGAGACAATCTGAGCAGCCCTCTTAGGTTTTCTGCAGATGCTGCTCTCTTCAACTGTCCTGTAATCAGATGATCAAAACGAACTGCAAAATTATTTAGACATGATATGTGTATAGTGCAAAAAGTGGCAACTGATTCTAAATAATATAATGAAAAGTGTGAGGTCATCCATCCGAGTGCTAAAAGGAATTCGTCAAACTTCGGTTACACGATAAGTCACACAAATCTAAAGGCCGTAAGCTCAACTACGTTCTTCGGGATAACAATTACAAATAATGGAAAGATCACATAGATAATTTTGTGGGGCCAGTGAACCAAAGACAGTGATTTATTGACAGTGAACCAAAGACAGTGATTTATTGACAAAATACATTAGTTCTACTAAAGAGACTGCGTACAGTACACTTGTCCATCCTCTGCTGGGATCCGCACCAGATAGGACTGACGGAGGACACCGAAAACTTCAAAGAATGGCAGCTGGTTTTGTATTGTCGCGAAATAGGGGGTGTGAAGGATATGATAAGCAAATTGGGTGGAACCATTAAAAAAAAAGGCTTTTTCGTGGCTGCAGGATTTTCTCCTGAAGTTTCATTCACTAAATTTCTCCTTTTTTTAATTGGCGTTGATTTGACAATCACATCCATCTTAGTTATTATGCAATTACCATTATTTTTACAGCATGTACTCACAAAATTGTCCTTCCATAATCACATTCGTTTCCACATACATTAATACATAATTCCCCCCTCACACACACACACACACACACACACACACACGCGCGCGCGCGCGCGAGCATACATACACACACTGCTAATACAGTTCTTAATTTTGCACTTGTTAAGTATAGATCGTCAGAAGCTGTATTTATTTTAAGGATTGTCTGAGTCACTTATCGTCACATCTCCACACTGTCTTGAATGGGATTCCGAAATCTGAATACGGAACCTTGTTTTCCTATCTCAGCATCGTAATCTTTTGCTAACTCATTGGGTGTTTCATTCCCGTGATTGCCGCAGTGGTGTTGAACCCATACGAAAATAGCTCCTCTCCTGGAAACACTGCACATGTTGAATATATTATACACTAGGGCGATTGTTTTGCGTCACTTGAGGTGGTATACCAGTATCTGCAGTGCTGCTTGACAGCCAGTCAGTATAACCGTTTCCAAATCATCCTTTAGCGAAGAGTAACTAGACACCGCTAAAGCTGTTTGCAATTCTGGTGTAAAAGTTTATGTTTATCGGATAATTTATATCGCCCTGCGTCTACCGTGGCGAAGTCTACGTTTACACGTACGGTAACCATAGCGAGTTTTGATCCGTATATTCATATTATTCCAGCAAGAACTGCCGCTGCTAGGTACTGTAAATCTTCCATTGACATGGTCTCGTGTATTGTTATACCGTCAGGTAACGTCCAGATATTTATTTCTCGATGATAGACCAAAATTGTACTCATAGCAGTATATAAAGTGGAAAAAGGATGGAAAAGACCCACCAGGGTTTAAAAACGAAATTCAGAGAATGCTGAGGAAGCGGAGGCTGTTGCAGTCCCGGTTCGAAGGGGACTGCACAAATAACAAGTGAAGGTTAGTACAGATTCGTGCGTCTGTGAAAAGATCTGTGTGCGAAGCACACAACTACAACCGTCACACATCAGCAAAAGATCTGGCAGAGAACCAGAGAAAATTTTGGTCTTATGTAAAACCGATAAGCGAGTCTAAGGCTTCCATTCAGTACCTAATTGACCAGTCTGGTGTGGCAGTTGAAGATAATTGCTGCACCAAGAAGAAATGCAGATGATAAACGGGTATTCATTGGACAAATATATTATACTAGAACTGACATATGATTACATTTTCACGCAATTTGGGTGCATAGATCCTGAGAAATCAGCACCCAGAACAACCACCTCTGGCCGTAATAACAGCTTTGATACGCCTGGGCATTGAGTTAAACAGAGCTTGGATGGCGTGTACAGGTACGGTTGCCCACGCAGCTTCAACGCGATACCACAGTTCATCCAGAGTAGTGACTGGCGTATTGTGACGAGCCAGTTGCTCTGCCACCAGTGACCAGACGTTTTCAATTGGTAAGAGATCTGGAGAATGTGCTGGCCAGGGCAGCAGTCGGTCATTTTCTGTATCCAGCAAGGCCCGTACAGGACCTGCAACATGCGGTCGTGCATTATTTTGCTGAAATGTAGGGTTTCGCAGGGATCGAATGAAGGGTAGAGCCACGGGTCGTAACACATCTGAAATGTAACGTCCGCTGTTCAAATTGCCGTCAGTGCGAACAAAAGGTAACCGAGACGTGTAACCAGTGGCACGCCATACAATCGCGCAGGGTGATACGCCAGTATGGCGATGACGAATACACGCTTCCAATGTGCGTTCACCGCGATGTCGCCAAACACGGATGCGACCATCATGATGCTGTAAACAGAACCTCGATTCATCCGAAAAAATGACGTTTTGCCAATCGTGCTCCCAGGTTCGTCGTTGAGTACACCATCGCAGGCGATCCTGTCTGTGATGCAGCGTCAAGGGTAACCGCAGCCATGGTCTCCGAGTTGATAGTCAATGCTGCTGCAAACGTCGTTGAACTGTTCGTGCAGATGGTTGTTGTCTTGCAAACGTCCCATCTCAGGGATCGAGACGTGGCTGCACGATCCGTTACAGCCATGCGGATAAGATGCCAGTCATCTCGACTGCTAGTGATAGAGGGCGTTGGGATCCAGCACGGCGTTCCGTATTACCTCCTGAACCCACCGATTCCATATTCTGCTAGCAGTCATTGGATCTCGACCAACGCGAGCAGCAATGTCGCTATACTAGAAACCGCAATCACGATAGCCTACAATCCGACCTTTATCAAAGTCGGAATCGTGATGGTACACATTTCTCCTCCTTACACGAGGCATCACAACAATGTTTCACCTGGCAACGCCGGTCAACTGCTGTTTGTGTATGAGAAATCGGTTGGAAACTTTCCTCATGTCAGCTCGTTGTAGGTGTCGCCACCGGTGCCAACCTTGTGTGAATGCTGTGAAAAGCTAATCATTTGCATATCACAGCATCTTCTTCCTGTCGGTTAAATTTCGCGTCTGTAGCACGTCATCTTCGTGGTGTAGCAATTTTAATGACCAGTAGTGTAGTAAAACGTAAACGGAAGTTTTAAATTTCATATTCAAGAAGTCTTTCACACAGGAGAATCGTACAAACTACTGTCGTTTGACCATCGCACAGAGTCCCGTGTAGACGATGTAGTAATAAGCACCCCTGGCGTAGAGAAGCAACTGAACTTCTGTTTGCTGTAGAGTCGTCGAAAATATTCTTAGTTCAAATATAATAAACACTCTTGAGACAGATCATATTTTTAGGAAGCATGGCTCGTGCGAAACTAAGCTTGTCGTTTTCTGACATGATATACCCCGAACAATGGATGAACGGCAACAGGCAGATTCCATATTTCTGTATTTCCGGAAGGCGTTTGACACTGTGTTCCATTACAAGATATTAACGAAATTACGAGCTTATGTAATAAATTTACAGATATAGGAGCGGCTTGGCGGCTTCTTAAATAATAGAACCCATTGTATTGTCCTCGACGGCGAGTGTTCATCAGAGACAAGGGTATCGTCAGGAGTGTCTACTCTGTAGGAATCAACATGGATTCCGGAAACAGCGATCGTGTGAGACCCAACTCGCTTTATTTGTTCATGAGACCCAGAAAATATTTGATACAGGCTCCCAGGTAGATGCCATTTTCCTTGGCTTCCGGAAGGCGTTCGACACAGTTCCGCACTGTCGCCTGATGAACAAAGTAAGAGCCTACGGAATATCAGACCAGCTGTGTGGCTGGATTGAAGAGTGTTTATAAAACAGAGCACAGCATGTTGTTCTCAATGGAGAGACGTCTACAGACGTTAAAGTAACCTCTGACGTGCCACAGGGGAGTGTTATGGGACCATTGCTTTTCACAATATGTCTAAATGACCTAGTAGATAGTGTTGGAAGTTCCATGCGGCTTTTCGCGGATGAAGCTGTAGTATACACAGAAGTTGCAGTATTAGAAAATTACAGCGAGATGCAGGAACATCTGCAATGGATAGTCACTTGGAGGAGGGACTGGCAACTGACCCTTAACACAGACAAATGTAATGTATTGTGAATACATAGAAAGAAGGGTCCTTTATTGTATGATTATATGCTAGCGGAACAAACACTAGTAGCAGTTACTTCTGTAAAATATCTGGGAGTATGCGTACGGAACGATTTGAAGTGGAATGATCATATAAAATTAACTGTTGGTAAGGCGGGTTCCAGGTTGAGATTTATTGGGAGAGTCCTTAGAAAATGTAGTCCATCAACAAAGGAGGTGGCTGACAAAACACTCGTTCGACCTATACTTGAGTATTGCTCATCAGTGTGGGGTCCGTACCAGATCGGGTTGTCAGAGGAGATAGAGAAGATCCAAAGAAGAGCGGCGCGTTTCGTCGCAGGGTTATTTGGTAACCGTGATAGCGTTACAGAGATGTTTAGCAAACTCAAGTGGCAGACTCTGCAAGAGAGGCGCTCTGCATCGTGGTGTAGTTTGCTGTCCAGGTTTTGAGAGGGTGCGTTTCAGGATGAGGTATCGAATATATTGCTTCCACCTACTTATACCTCCCGAGGAGATCACGAATGTAAAATTAGAGAGATTCGAGCGCGCACGGAGGCTTACCGGCAGTCGTTCTTCCCACGAACCATACGCGAGTGGAACAGGAAAGGGAGGTAACGACAGTGGCACTTAAAGTGCCCTCCGCCGCACACCGTTGGGTGGCTTGCGGAGTATAAATGTAGATGTAGATGTGGAAAGTGTGATAGGACCGCTGTTGTTCTCTATACACAGAAATGATTTTGCCGGCAGGGTGGGCAGCAATCTGCAGTTGTTTCCTGATGTTCCCGTGGTGTACGGTAAGCTGTCGACGTTGAGTAAATGTAGGAAGATACAAGACGACTTACACAAAATTTTATGTTGGTGTGATGAATGACAGATAGCCCTAAATGTAGAACAATGTTAGTTAATGTGGTTCAGTGGGAAGATCAAACCAGTGATATTCGAATACAGTATTACTAGTGTCCTGCCTGACAAATTCAAGTCGTTTAAATATCTGGGCGTAACGTTGCAAAGTGATATGAGATGGAAAACTGTGGTAGAGAAAGCGAATAGTCGACTCCGGTTTATTGGGAAAACTTTAGGAAAGAGTGGTTCAGCTTTAAAGGAGACCTGTTCTTGAGTACTGCTCGGGTGTTTGGGATCCGTACTAGGTCGGATTGAAGGAAGACATCGAAGAGATTCAGAGGCGGGCTGCTAGATTTGTTACCGATTGGTTAGAGCAATACGTATGTGTTACGGAGAACTCAAATGAGAATCCATGGAGGGAAGGCGACGTCCTTTTCGATAAACGCTATTGAGAAAATTTAGGTAATCGGCATCTGAAGCTAGCTGCCGAAAGATTCAACCTCCGCCAACATACATTGCGGGTATGGACCGCAATGATAATCTACGAGGAATTAGGGCTGATACAGAGGCATATAGACAATCGTTTTACGCTGGCTTTATTTGCGACTGGAACAGGAAAGTGAATGACTAGTAGTGGTGCAGGGTACCTTCCGCTACACACCATACGGCGCCTTGCGAAGTATTTATGCAGATGCAGCTGTTCATATGTTTGTTAGGATTATCACAGTCTTAGAAGACTACACTGGTCGCGCGGGATTAGCCGAGCAATCTAAGGCGCTGCAGTCATGGGCTGTGCGTCTGATCCCGGCGAAGGTTCGAGTCCTCCCTCGGGCATGGGTGTGTGTGTTTGTCCTTAGGATAATTTAGGTTAAGTAGTGTGTAAGTTTAGGGACTGATGACCTTAGAAGTTAAGTCCCATAAGATTTCACACACATTTGAACATTTTGAACACTGGTCGCTTTGGGGCACTGCGGGTGGTATAGAAATGGTAGCAGGCTGTTGTATGGAATTAACGGTGTAAGATGTTTCGAGGTGGAGACGTGACAGAATAGCAGAAAGGAGTTACCATCTTATTCTAGGCGCTACAGTCTGGAACCGCGCGAACGCTGCGGTCGCAGGTTCGAATCCTGCCTCGGGCATGGATATGTGTGATGTCCTTAGGTTAAATAGGTTTAAGTAGTTCTAAGTTCTAGGGGACTGATGACCTCAGAAGTTAAGTCCCATAGTGCTTAGAGCCATTTTTGAACGCTATGTCAGGGCAAGCGCGAAGGTAGTCCGCTTTGCGAATCTGCTAACTGGTTTGCCTACCTGCAGGAGTGAGGACGAGGTTTAACAATGTAAGTAGAGGACAGCACAACCTACAGGTGCGCTATGTAATTACAATAATTGTGCAAACCATTACCAGTCTTCCGCAAGAATGAGACAATGATACTTAGCAATGACATGCAGCAAACTCAAACCTGTTGTAGGATAACCTACTGAACGACACATACATCCAGATTGTAATCAAAGGGTTAGCTCACAGCGTGTGGAGGGTGTAGTTCAGACTGCAAGTGGTTCCCTGGTTGTATATTGGTTCCATGACTTGGTCTGCTCATCCAGTTTACCGCGTCAACCATTGTGTTACTCCATAATTCTCGTTGACAAAGTGTTACCCTTCTACACTACGCAACAGAATTAACGGATTACTTTTTCGGAACCACAGAATTGTTCCCATTGCGACGCCTAAGTTTGAAATTTGGCTCAAAGGTGCCTACTACTTTCTTCTGTAATGGTGCAAAAGCTTGGCGCCCTACGACGTCGCCCTCGCGGTCGACGACCTGTTAAAACCCGCAAGGTGCCGACACACACGAGAAAAAGGCCACAGTTTAGAAATTCATGTAACGTGTAGCGTGGGTAAATCGTGTCACATTGACACTAAATTTCATCACACCTCTACCCACAACCACCGTGACTCGTTACGCGATGAGAAGGTTGTCACAGCCCCTCTTACCCATATTTCATCCCTTCTTTTGACGGCTCTGCGATGGAGGTAAGAACCGCGACCCCCAGCGTTGAAATCAAGCGGTTTTCTTACGGGTAGCCGAGGAAAACATTCGAGACACACCGGAGCTCAGAATCGACACAAGGCCTCAGAGTGTGACATAAATGGCGTCAATGGAACTACCCCTTCATGTGGGGCTTTGATTCCCACACATTTCGCAATTGAAAACGACAGTCTGTAGTGAGATGATCAACAGGAAAATGTTCTTGACAACCTTTGACTGCTTTGCCGTTGAGCGTGGTGGCACCCCCTTAGAGTACAATTATTGCTCTCGTGTACAGATTGGAACCATTATGGACCGTTAAAAGCCATTCGACGAAATTTGAACGTGATCCGAAGCAGGAAAGGGTACTTATTCTTTTTCAACCCTCCTGTTTTCCGCCCTCCTTTGGCGTTATCAAGCGGGAATATAACATTAACATGTACGTGAATAAAATGGCTACGGGTCC
Organism: Schistocerca nitens; assembly: GCF_023898315.1. Taxonomy (NCBI): domain Eukaryota; kingdom Metazoa; phylum Arthropoda; class Insecta; order Orthoptera; family Acrididae; genus Schistocerca; species Schistocerca nitens. The sequence continues at coordinate 712,701,887 of NC_064616.1, forward strand.
CTCTAAGACTCCAGTTCGACAAACAGAAATTTCGACACCGAGTCAGCCTATCGGCTGCTCTAGCAACTGACAATTACGCAACCCTTTCGGCATCACGTGGGAACGGTTTGACGTCCTTCTGGCACAAGAGCAGCCGCGAGCCTGAATTGATCTCGAAGTTTCGGAGTGTCCGCCTGAGTAGCTGCGCAGTCAGCGCGGCGGATTGCTAAGCAAAGGAGCCCAGGTTAGAATCCCGGCCGGGTCGAAGATTTTCCTTATGTTCGTATCGTCATAACTGACATTACGTTATTGAGATGGATGTACGGAAAAAAAGTTTTATGATGTGTACACGTGTAACGTGCTCAACAAAGTTGCGACGGTGGCACCGAAGGTGACTAATTTGTATCCAGTGTGCTTATTTTGTGCTATTTTTCCTGATGGTTTACATAATTTTTACATTACTAAGAATTTTGTAGGAATGTACCGTCGATGAAGATGCAAAGTAGGACCCAGCGCTTACTGCATTAGTTGCTCTTGATCTCATTGTACCTAACCATCATGCAACAATGTGTACTTTCTTTTGTCAAGTGTCGTAATGATACCCGTGTAGTCCAAGCCGTAACATGAGTTTCACGATTGCAGGCGGAGTAATGCGCGATAAAGGCGCATCCACGGTACGTTAAACTTTGATCTTCCTGCTTCCTAACGGCCCTTAGGGAAAATGAAGTGGTTTTTAAGCTTTCCGCGTGTCGGATACTATGGCGCCGTCCATTTGGCGCTCAGCTTTGACTCGTGAAGCGTCGTTACACACGTCGCATAGGGAGGACGGATCTACCGCCCCTCTCCACTGTAATAAATAACGAGAGGGTGAGGGTGGTGGTGGGGAGCGGACACTTGTTGTCGGGGGCGGTGGCGGGGGCGGCGGCGACGGCGCGAAGCCAACAAGTGTGCGCGCGCACGCGGCGGCGTCCCGGCGTCGGAAGCGTCGCGGCGCTGGGGCCGCAATCGGCCGGCGGCCGGCCACCATGTCGCACTTCAGGGACTACAAGTTCTTCCGCAGCTTCAGCGCCAAGGTGGAGGGCTGGCCGCTGCGCAAGGCCGAGCAGCTCTGGCGCCGCCTGCGCGAGCATAAGATCGCAGGTCAGTCCAGCACCACCCAGCCTTTCGCATTTCTTCACAGCATTACTTTGCAGCCCTCTAGAACCGTCACTTAGAGCTTTCTGTATTACATAGGGCGTCATACGAGCTTTTGATATTTTCACAAGATAGCCAGTAATTTATATTGCGACTATCGTCAGTCGCTTTATAATGTTTTTAGAAAAAAATTTCCTGTCAGTCAGCTTTCGAGCCAGTGTACGCTTGTCATTAAGTTTCGTTTCTTACACATAATATATATACACAAAAAAATATTTTGTTCGGCGTGCAATTAGTCGTCGGTATCCTCGCGACGTTATTTCACTCCGGAAGTCGTGAATATGGCATTTAGAATAGCGCACACACAATAATGAATCTTTTTATTAAAGTGCCATACTTCCAACTTCCGGGATTACATGATGTTCCCATGATCAGCGCACATATCTTTCTACTACTGTATTCAGTTTCCAAATGCTCTCCAGTAACATTAAAAATATGAAGTTCCATTAAAAAAGACTCAGTTGCACCAGTATATTAAAAACTTGACGAACATTGACCATACAGATACATACACGTCCCTTTGCTTGCGCCTTCTGTGACTCACCATATATGCCCCAGGTGTGTACCTGCGAATATTATTTTAGTAGGAGTACAACACTGATCCTAAAAAAATGTATACATATATGCCGATGAAAATCCATGTCCAAAAATGTTGATGCGGTTGTATGTGCGCTGTGTGCTTTGCCGCTCTTGTAAATTATTACGTTCGACTGTCGACGATTCCGTTTTATTCCACATGATAAAAGTTTTGCCAGTCATTTTTTTTCTCTCAGATTACGTCGCATAATTGGCACGGTCAGTGTCTCTGGAGAATAAAGTTGTATGCAAAATTCTGTTTGTACCATAACAAAGATAAGTGTAATGAACCCAGGAGGTCTAGTAATACATGATATCGTCCCTTAAGAATGCAGGAGACTATAACATTATGTTTAGATCATGACAAAATTACATGCAGTTTCTTTCAACCTCCTGCCAGCCCAGGTAAGACATATTCCTATCACTTCTGTTATCTTTTTACTGCATTTAAACGCATTAATTCGTTGCAACTTGCTTCATGTCATCGTTAGAAGTCATTCACCGACAGCGACAAAGGAACTGAAACAACCACAATACGAAAAACTATGACGGTGTTAGACTGTCGATCTAGAATGTACGTGTCACACCCTGCGCCACATTTTGTAAAGGTAAGTTCCTAGGCGAACATTCAAATTTTGTTTTCAATGAATTTGTCTCTTGATTTGTTACCAACACTGAATGTGATTCGTTGTTTGTGCAACTAGCTCTGATTTTACACTGTGCCAGTCTTACATAAAACTCTATATACTAATTAGGCAACGATTATCGTATCATGAATTATGAAGAACCTTTGTTTTATTTTGTGGTACCTGTTCATGACAGTATTATATAGCCGTTCCCGTATCGCTTGCGAGATGGGAAAATATCAGCAGTACACATGTTTGGAAAATGCTACGTCGCAAAAGATAATTTCTTTTTGTTCAATTGGATTATTTTCAGTCTTCTGAAGATAAGTGACCACTGTTGATGATTTAGCCTTTACGAACATTCCACGTTTACATAGCCTTCCTTTTAGAGTGTAATTCATAAATCTTGTTCTGATTGAGCCTGATGTGTTGTAATTGCACAGATTCTTACCTTTAGCGCTTTATCTACTTATTAGAAATGGAATTACTGCTAGCACGAGACGCGAAATGAACTTTTTATCGATGGCGTTTTCAGCAACAATTGTGAACTGCCCTTTCAGAAATATCTCGACGCTACGAAGTAATATCCTTTTTATTGTGCTGTGAATAACGATGTAACACAGGCGTTTTAGTTCAGTTCAGCGCCCAATTCTCTTTCGGGCAGTACATGCGTGGTATCGCAGCCAACGCCCTCTAGCCACGCAGCTTAACGTATATTCTGTGTATACGCACATACACATATTCCCATGACTTTTTCTTTGTTGCGTCTTCCAACTGCACTAATTTTGGTTTGACTGATAATTTCAGTTCAGTTGTAGGTTTTCTAAGTAAAGAAACTCTGACTGATGATCTGAATAACTGTGTATATTGTCATTTTTACTTTTAGTCTGAATTAATCATTAAAATATACATTACTAGAGGCAGTTCATAAACATGGTCTGCATTGGGCCATGATTTCTACAAGACTGTATTTGTCTTTGTCGGAAGTGTAGTTAAGTTCTCTATCTTGCTTGCATTTGGCCAGCTGCTACGTAGGTGAAGGTTAAAATACTTCTGAGTGCTGTACCGCGTCGTTGTATCAAATACTTTAATTATAAACTTAAAACGAACGTTTCGACCGTATCACAACGGCCTTCCACAGGGTAAGACTAGTTTTGTATAGGGAATGTGGCTCTGATTATTGCAGACGATCGGTGTCATGACTAGCCTGTTATATTCTGGGGCCAATAAAGTTTCAAAAATGTGGCTATTGACACCGATCGACTGCCTTTCCTCCAGCAAAACCAGTTGTGCCATGAGGAAGGCCGTTGTAATACGGTCGAAACGTTGGTTTTAATTTTATAATAATAGTATTTTTACAATGACTCGGTATAAAGCAGAAGAATTTTTATCTTCAAGACATCGGCCACGGAAGCCTACGTAGTTATATGCTCCGTAGGTTTTTGGAAACACAGTTTTTCTGTGTTAGTCAAACAAATTGTGTTTAACTATATGGTCAACTTTTAATTTTGTTGACGCCATTTGCTTGCCCAGTGTGCTAAGGTGTTTGAAAATTCCATCAATCTGTTGTTTATGGCGTATTAGAAACTCCGATGTACAGGAACTACCTTCCGTCTTTTTCACTCGCGAATCATTGTAGAAACAACATCATTAAAACGCTCTCTGCGTAGTTGTGGATGCCCAATATCTCTCTGTGTTAATATTCACAAATTCTGTAAACTTTGTAGATGTAACCGCTGTGTGGCCGGCCGCGGTGGTCTAGCGGTTCTAGGCGCTCAGTCCGGAACCGCGCGACCGCTACGGTCGCAGGTTCGAATCCTGCTTCGGGCATGGATGTGTGTGATGTCCTTACGTTAGTTAGGTTTAAGTAGTTCTAAGTTCTAGGGGACTGATGACCACAGATGTTAAGTCCCATAGTGCTCAGAGCCATTTGAACCATTTTTTGTAACCGCTGTGCAACCGTCAACAGCTTCCTCTCTTTGATCACGCACACAGGCGTTTTATTTCCGCACATGCTGCTGCTAAACAACTGAATTAAAGTATTTGTGTAAATTTATTTTGCAGTTTTTAGGTCGCAGACACAAAATCCGGTACCATTACCACGCTGCAGTGGTGATCACGAGAGCGGTTAACGCACTAACATCGAACTCTTGACAACTCTACTTTGCAAAAGTAAAAAAAAAAATAAATAAATAAATAAAATAAAATAAAATAAAATAAAAAAAATAAAAAAATCTGTTATTTACGAACATCTTATTTTTCCACAAGTTCTTCTAAAACGTTAATACGTATCACGTTCTGGCATTTCATGTTTTTTTTTAATTTTTGACGTTATACATTCCGCTTATCGCTGTCAGTATATTTATTAGTTTCTCATTGCTATTTGCATGGTTTCTCATTTTCAGACACAGATCTGGCTTACATAAGCAATATTACAAGCGAGCAACATTGAGAGATCCCATTTCGTGGCAACAGAAACAATTATTACGCACGAAAGAACATTAAGACGTCTGAAACTTGTCTCTTCAATTGTTTCAAGACAAATTTCAGTCTGTTCTTTTTTCCGTCTGTAACAGTTGTTTCTGCCGAATTGAAATAGGATTCGGCGATTCGTTTCTCACATTGCTAGTGCGTTCCACGGCATTCGATGTATATGCTTGTAAATGTCAAATCGTCGAAACTACAATGGCAACTGCTAAATATATTGACAGCCGTAAGCGACATTCCTTACGTTCAAGAATTTTACAAAGGCTGTGGATCTTCCCTTCATCGAATTATTATTGTTTTTCAATTTCTTTCTTTACTGCTTTACCCTTTTCTGAAAATTTTGTCGTTAAATATCGTGACTATGTTCATACAAGAGAATCAGTGTTCATTTCTTAAAGCCCTACATAATTCACGAATGTGATAGAGCCCTTCCTTTTCGGTATTGTCCCAATGATTACTCCAAGCTCTCGGAAATACGATACGGCGTGAGATGGTAATGGAGTGGAGAAGCGAATGCTGTCATGTCACTCAGCCCATTATGTTTGCTTTTTATTACTGTCGAGAATTTTAGTTACACAAAAAAGTGATTTCGATAGCAAACGAAGAGATCGCCTAGGGCCTAGGCAGCAGCAGAGCGAAGCTCGGAGGAGGAGGCCCCCGCTGCCGGCGCGAGCGCGTCCGCGTTCGCGTGCGCTGAACGCATTCGACACATGTTTATTAGTGGAAAAACCAAAAATAACGAGGCCGACCTCGCGCATGAGTGGCCGCGCACGCCGTGTCACGGGACGGCCTTCTGCGAGGACGTCTGGCTCGGCCCGCTCTCCTTCCAGTTTCCGGCGGCAGCATTCTAGGGACGGGGCCTGCGAAGCAGCATCCAAGCTCAGTCGTACACCGAGCTTCTCACACCTAACAGAGACGTGCTGCTCCATCTCTATTGTTAGGATCGACTGGGAAATTAATACCGGTGTTTTACTACTTACAAATGAAGGCACAGCTGTGCTGATTGTTCTACGAGATCTTACTTGTTCACGCGCAAAATTTCTTCCACTCCGTTAGGTCGTCTGGTACAGCAGCAGTATGTAGAATATTTGAATTAAAAACTGTCTTGATTCAGTTTGTTGTTTTACTAACAACGCCTTTCGTTTTCGTGGGGCATCTTCAGATTATCTTAAACTTTCCTTTAACAACATATTAAAAACAATAAAACGGCTCTGTGCTACGCTGAAGCACGCATTGAATCAGATTGACCCGCCGAGACGTTTTCCTTGTCAAAAAACCATAAAACGGCTCTGCGCTAAATTGAAGCAGTGTCGAATCAAATGAACCCGCAGAAGTCTGCTGCTACGACGACTTTATTAAGATCTCTGTCGGTTCATCTTATTCTACACGTGCTTCAGTCTAGCACAGAGCCGTTTTATGTTTTATGTTTTTTTTTTTTTTAATGTTGGACAATGAAAAGTTCTCGGTGAATCAATCTGATTTGAAGCTTGCTTCAGTCTAGCACAGAGCCGTTTTATTGTTGTTAATGCGTTGTTAAAGGAAAGATTTAAGATAATCTGAAGATGCCCCACGAAGGCGAAACGCGTTATTAACAAAATAATAAGTTTCAACCAAGACTGTTTCTAATTCAAAAACTTACTTACTAACTCAAGCTCCATCACCTCACAGGGGAGAACGATAATGCACCAATTTTGGTTACAGTTCTTTTAAAAAAAAAGTCCGTGTTGAAAGAGCACGTGCACATTAATTTGAAACAAGAATCATTAAATGCAAGGCATAGTAACAAGCATCGACTATACTTAATGCTTTAAAATGTAGAATAACAACAGATATTGACTAATATAACCAATGTACATTTTCCTGAACCAATTTAATTAACTCATTTCTGAGTAAGGGTTAAAAAGCCCGCCCGGTTGGCCGTCCGGTCGAACGCACGGCTTTCCGGGCGGGAAGGAGCGCCTGGTCCCCGGCACGAATCCGCCCGGCGGACTTGCGTGGAGGTACGGTGAACCGGCCAGTCGGTGGTTGGTTTTTAGGCGGTTTTCCATCTGCCTCGGCGAATGCGGGCTGGTTCCCCTTACTCCGCCTCAGTTACACTATGTCGGCGATTGCTGCGCAAACAAGTTCTCCACGTACGAGTACACCACCATTACTCTACCACGCAAACATAGGGGTTACACTCGCCTGGTGTGAGACGTTCCCTGGGGGGTCCACCGGGGGCCGAACCGCACAATAACCCTGGGTTAGGTGGTCGGCGGCGGAGGGGTGAAGTGGACTGCGGTAGTCGTCGTGGGGTTGTGGACCACTACGGCTGCGGCGGGGACGGAGCCTCTCCGTCGTTTCTAGGTCGGCGGTTAACATACAATACAATAGAATATAAGGGTTAAAAATGGTTCAAATGGCTCTAAGCACTATGGGACTGAACATCTGAGGTCAACAGACTTAGGACTACTTAAACCTAACTAACCTAAGGACATCACACACATCCATGCCCGAGGTAAGATTCGAACCTGCGACCGTAGCAGCACCACGGTTCCGGACTGAAGGTAAGGATTAAGGAACAATTATTTGAAACACAGCTAAACAGAAACATTCCCGTAGATATCCGTATACATTATCATTATTACTTGAGATTTCCTAAGTACAGAGGTTTTTTCTCGAATATAATAATAGCTCAGAAATTTGAAGATATTAGCACGCAATATTTAATAAATATAGCGGCTGAAGAAAAATTTACGCACTCAGACTTCACACCATGATTCCTTGGATTCTAGCAACATAAAATGCCTGTAACAAAGTTTCATCCTGTGCTTATTCTCGGCGCAAAATTGACGTAAAAGAATGACAATATGGTAACACTGTAATCTCATCTGCAATTACATTCAGTCAAGAGGTTATGACAGTGCTATCCAAGTAGTGCACTGGGTAGAGTGCCGGGTTCGAAGACTGAAGGTGCAAGGCCCGATTCCAGTTATGTAAATATATTTTTGTTTGTTAATTTAGTTGTCTTGTTAACAATAATAACACAAAAATGAGAGTGCAATTGCTTTCATTATTCTACTGTAGACGTACTTTTGTTTCACTCATCCACTCAATTCTCATAACGTGCACTAAACTACACCACGATTTACGGTCTGTTTTCTGCTTTGCTTTCCCCATCCTAAGAAGTAAAAAACCCATCAACGCCATCGATATTCTGTATGATACCGTTTGTACATGTTATTGCAGACTTACCAAATGCATAAAAATATGCACAAACGAAATTTGGTTACGGACATTCATGTACCGCTAGTATCTGAGGAGTCTCTCTGTTAAATCCACGTGCTGAATTTTTCTTCTTACTGTAACACTTTCTATTTCACATACATTTAATTTGTAGATTTTTTAACTACTTAGTGTGATACAACTGTGTGGTGCATTCGTAGAGTGACGGCATGGAAGATTGTTTAAAATATTAATCAGGAACTGCTCAGAAACCGAAAACTAACGAATACTGATATATTTTCGAGGTTACTGGGGTAGCAGAACATTTATTGGAAAGAAGCCGAGCGGTGTTACGACATGATACACGTTGGAGACCTGGTACTGATCATTAAAATTTACCTATACGTTGACTTCCACACGTATGACAGAATGGTGGCTGCAGTACCAGCTGGATAGTTCTCTCTCATCTCTACATGTCGAGGATACGCACTACTGAAGAAGGCCGAGCGAGGTTGCACACTGTAAACTACCGTCGCCAGCCGTGAGCCTACATCAGAGTATAGTACGTAGTATGCAGTCTCGCTAGAACATTAAAATTTATCGCTATATCGCATCGGGCAATTGCCGGGATGATTCATTTTAAAAGGCACGGCCGATTTCCTCCTTCTTCCCTCCCTAATCCGAGCTTATGCTTAGCCTCTAATGACCTCGTTGTCGACGCGACGTTAAACACTAATCTCCTGCTCCTCCTCCAAACATTTATTTACGACTGCTTGAAGATGGCAAATATTCATTATCAAGTTTCAAATAATAATGAAGCTACCACCACTGTGACTGGGTGGTAGCTTCTTTACTTTTTGGAACTTAGTAAAGGATGCTTACCAGGCCGGCCGGGGTGGCCGAGCGGCTCTAGGCGCTACAGTCTGGAACCGCGCGACCGCTACGGTCGCAGGTACGAATCCTGCCTCGGGCATGGATGTGTGTGGTGTCCTTAGGATAGTTAGGTTTAAGTAGTTCTAAGTTCTAGCGGACTGATGACCCCAGAAGTTAAGTCCCATAGTGCTGAGAGCCATTTGAACCATTTTTTTGATGCTTACCATCCGCAATCGGTTGACAATAAACTGTAATGTGAAATGAGATTGTATACTATACATTCTGACCACTTGCTGTTGCTCCATGCCACTATGACAAAGATTATCTGCATCAAAGTTTCAACTTTACAGCTGGGCTCCACAGTCGTGCTTCTTACGTGCGAGATCACAACTCATATCAGACAATGCAGCGAGGTAGTTGCATCGGTGGTAGTAATATGTTCTGCTACTGATTACGCGTTAATGACACTGAGAAGGTGAAGTATATTACGCCGTTATGCGCTGCTCAACGGTGTACGGAATACACTGAATCGCGGAGACTTAATACCTCATTTTCTTCGAGAACGGTTCCTAACGGAGGAATGAGATTTTCTGACATGGTTAATGCTCTTAACTCTTGTATCATTCGAGATATTGAAGCAATTATTTTTAATGGCACGACATACCTCTGTAACGGCATTTGAAAACACTTGTTTAAAGACGATTGTAGTGATTTGACGCTTGTTAATAATGATATTGAAATGTTTAGAAAAATTATCTGAGAAGCATGCTAAAATTTTGAATAGAGGCGTGAGTAATCTGCTATTACGGTGTAACACTGCTAAGCAGCACCTCTTTCCTGACTGGGACTGATGACCTTAGCAGTTAAGTCCCATAATATTTCACACACATTTTCTTTCCTGACTTCGTCTTTATATGCAGGAAGAAGAAAAGCGGAGGCTACTTCGACAATGCTTATTTCTATTTTGGCCTTATTTCTTATAGCAGTGATACACCTTGATGACTGTGATATCTGTGAAAAGGACCCTCTGCATAAATGTATTATGAATCACGATTTCAAACATTTGTATCATGTTTAAGGAATTATTTTTTGGGAGGTATCTACATTTTCGAAACGTAGTTTTCCATTAACGACGGGCCATAGCGTGAGTCACTCTTCGCCGTTTTTGCAATGCAACAGCGAATTTCGGCCATCTTTTCCCAAAATTTCAGCGTACTTATCAGAGAATTTTGCGAAAATTTTTATCGCCGTCATTAACAAGCTTCATGTTGACCCACCAGGATAGCCGCACGCATTAGCACTTCACTTTCGGGATTCGGGGAGATACGCTGGGCCAGGGTTGAATCCGCCAGGCGGAATAACGAGCATGGCTAATATGCCGACAAGCCTGGATGTTGCTTTTAGGTGGTTTCCAGCGTCCGACTAGGTGAATACTGGGCTGATATCACTTCCCGCCTCTGTTACACAATTCACAAGCGTTTCGAAAAAGATCTCACTATTTCACTTGCATAACAGACATAGACAGATGGGGTACATAAATTCCGTCCCGTGCTGGTAGGTGGGGAGGAGAGGGGGTGGGGGGGGGGGCAGAGGCGTGGCTACAGGAACGGCATCCGCCCACCCTCTGCCACTAACAAAGCAAATTCAGATTAATATGCCGACCCCGTGAAGATACACGATAAGGTCAGGTAGAAGAACAAGAGGAGAAGACTAACAATCGTTATATGACACTTGTCTTTTTAAGAACCTTCGAATGCAATTTGAAAAAGTACACTGTTCCACAAAAACTAACACTTGCTTCAATATCTCGATTCCTAGAAGAGTTATGAGTATTAATCATACTCCAAAGCGACGTGCCCATTTCCCCTTATCATTTGCCAAATATCTCTGTTCGATATCTGGAACCATTCACGAAATACGCGACTATAGAAGTTGATCATTGTGCGACGAATCACGGGTAAAATTGTAACAGAGTCTTGGCGAAGTGAGAGGGACAATAAAAATACTTGCCCAGTGATTGTATTGCACGATGACTGCACATGACGTCAATGAAGCCTTTCAATTTGGTACGCCTCCTGATCGAAGTTGCAATAAGAGTACAGTAAAGTTAATATATCTATATTCCGTATTTTAAGTGACATTTTAGTTCAGTATAATGAGAAATCCAGAATTTTGTGCGAGTCATAAGAATTAGTGTGGGCTCTTTACGAAGACAGAGAATCTATTAATTTTACTAACTTTCAAACGTGAACTCATTGTAAATAATTTGGACCGAATTTAATTGTAGATAATAATTTATCGCCTTATGAGCTTCAATTAAGTATCTGATAAAATGTGAGGATCTCCTTACATGCAGTGTTACAGGTCATTTACGTAATTTGATAAAAAGTAACATACACTATGTAATCAAAAGTATCCGGACACCCCCAAAAACATACGTTTTTTAATATTAGGTGCGTTGTGCTGCCACCTACTGCCAGGTACTGCATATCAGCGACCTCAGTAGTCATTAGACATCGTGAGAGAGCAGACTGGGACGCTCCGCGGCACTCACGGACTTCGCCGGCCGGTGTGGCCGTGCGGTTCTAGGCGTTTCAGTCTGGAACCGTGCGACCGCTACGGGAGCAGGTTCGAATCCTGCCTTGGGCATGGATGTGTATGATGTCCTTAGGTTTGTTAGGTTTAAGTAGTTCTAAGTTCTAGAGGACTGATGACCTCAGATGTTAAGTTCCATAGTGCTCAGAGCCATTTCAACCATTTGAACTCACGGACTTCGAACGTCGTCAGGTGATTGGGTGTCACTTGTGTCATACGTCTGTACGCGGGAATTCCACACGCCTAAACATCCCTAGGTCGACTGTTTCCGATGTGATAGTGAAGTGGAAACGTTAGGGGACACGTACAGCACAAAAGCGTACAGGCCGACCTCAATTCTCCCGCAAACCTTCCAGCACCTGATTGAACGTATGCCTGCGAGAGTGGAAGCTGTCATCAAGGCTAAGGGTGGCCAACACCATACTGAATTCCACATTATCGATGTAGGGCACCACGAACTCGTAAGTCATTTTCAGCCAGGTGTCCGGATACTTTTGATCACATAGTGTACATACGTTTTCATTTCGGGTACCAAACAGTTTGCAGTGCCTGGAAGGAGATCTACAGCCACATATGACTACTCTGCAGTTCACACTTAAGTGCGTGGCAGTGGTTTCATCGAACCACCTTCAGATACCTCTTTACCGGTGCACTCCCGAATAGCGCGCGGGAAAACCAAACACTTAAATCTATCCGCACGAGCACTGATTTCTCCTATTTTATTATGATGATCATTTCCCCCTATGAAGGTGGACGTCAAAAAAATAGTCTTGAATCCGGAGCAGAAACCATATGACTGAAATTTCGTGAAAAGATCTCTAGGCACTCCAAATATCATATCCTTGACACTCTCTCCCCTATTTCGCGATAATGTAAGAACGAGCTGCCCCTTGGACTTTTTCAATGTCCTCCTTCAATACCATCTAATATCGATCCCATACCACGCAGCAATACACCGGAAGTGTACGGACAAGCGTAGTGTGGGCCGTCTCTTTGGTAGATCTGTTGCACACTCTAAGTGTTCTGGCAATAAAAAGCAGACTTTGGCTTGCCTTACCAACAACATTTTCTACGTGATCGTTCCAATTTAAGTTATTCGTAACTGTAATTCCTACGTATTTAGTGGAACTGACAGCCTTTGGATTTGAATGATTTATCGTGTAACCGAAATTTAGCGAGTATCTTTTAGTACTGTTGTGGATTACCTCACACTTTTCATTATTTAGAGTCAATTTCCTCTTTCCGCACCGTGCAGATATCTTGTCTAAATCATTTTGCAACTGCTTTTGAATTCCTGATAACTTTACTACACGTTATCCGACAGCATCACGTACAAACTATATAAGAAGGCTCTTCAGGTTGTCCCCTAAATCATTTACATAGATTAAGAACAGCAAATGGCATATAAGACTTCCTCGGGGAACGAAAGATATCATTTTGGTTTCAGTCGATGAATTTGCGTCAGTTGTTACAAAATCTTGAAGAGAATAGAGCAAAAGATGTCAGTTACTAAATTATGTCTGCTCTCGACTCGAAGATTCGTTTAAACATCGGAGGTAGTATGGTTTTTTTTTTCCCCACCGAAGTGACGTACCACCGGTTAAGGGGTGTACAGTTTAACGTGGACTTTTGATTTATATTTATATTGAGTGGAGATGTGGGTCCTGTAAAATAGCTCTAACTTGTTAGAAATGAATCAGTACCCTGTCCCTATATACATAATTGCTGACTGCGGTTACAGGTTAATGAAGACAGACCGAACTTGGGCGGTCGCAAGAAGGCTATGTTTGCGTTTTCCTTTTACGAATTAATGTAGTCTAGACGCCTAAGATGGTCCATTTCTACTGACGCTAAAGGATAACTGAATACTTCGGTGTGGCTCAGTAGGTAAGTCTCAGACTACAGATCTAGTGGTCCGGGACTTTTATCTCTCTCTTCTTTCAACTCTTACCATGACAAGCTGCACCGATAGAGCGTGTTCCTAACTATCCTTGCTTTGATAGACCGCAGAATCAGGGTGGTCTCACCGGAAATCGATCACGGCCCTCCCACATACTTTCAGCTGTAAAACTAGCTAACAATCGGAAATCGATGCGTCGACCGACCACTTACAGGCTTTGATTTCCTGCTGTCGCTCTGTACGTTCACCTGGTAAAATTTTTCTCCCCGTAAAAGCATTTGTGGTGAAACGCGTGTCGTGTACACTAGTGACATATTTCGCCGAATGACGGCCTCCTGTGGAGTCACATTTCCAGGAACATTTCAGACGTTGATAGAGTGCGGGGTAAGCCAGTGTGGTGGTAATTACGGTCCTTGATCCTGTCATTCGGGTCAAAGCGTTACACAGTACAAAGCAATTTATCGGCAAGTACTTTTAATACGTCAGTCACGCAGGCTCGTGAACGCGACAGTAGCACACGTCTGTATCATGACCGTAACTTAACACACACACACACACACACACACACACACACACACACACACAATTTCACCCAAAGAGAGAGAGTGAGAAAGAGAAAGGGGGGAGGGTGGGATGGAGGGAGAAAGGAGAACCATAGCGCAGAAGTCTTGTACAGATTTGATTCAAACACGCCAGTTGTACAGTCTGAAGGTTTCATATGCACTGATCAGTCAGAACATTATGACCGCCTACTTAAAAGTGTGTTGGTCCACCTCTGGAATGCAATTCAGCAGTGATTCTGTGTGCCAAGTACCTGATAGGTTTCCAGAGGTTTGTGGCACTAGATACCTGTGCACAGGTCACACATACTTCCCGTAATTTACAGGCAGTTGGTTTGTGTGCGCGCAGCTGGCGCCCGATAGCGTGATAGTTGGATTGCATCGCATTCAGGTAAGCAGAATTTGATGGAGAAGACATGAACGTGAGTTCACTATCACGTTACTCAGGCCATTGCAGCACGGTCTGGCTTTGTGACACGGACAGTTATCCTGCTGGAAGACGTCGTCGCTGTTGGGGAAGACATCAAGCGTAAGGGGTTACAGGTGGTCCTTAATAATGTTCACGTCGTCCACAGCTGTCATGGAGCCTTCGATTACTACCGCAAGTCCCATGGAAGACCAGGTGAATGTTCCCCATAACATAATACTGCTCCCACCGGCCTCAGCCCGTGGCGCGCAGCATATGTAGAGCAGCCGTTATCCTGGATGACTGCGTGTCTGGTAACGACTATCGACTTGGTTTAACAATAAACGGCATTCATGCGACCAGGAGACACAATTCCATTAACATGCGGTCCAATCTCGATGATCCTGTGCCCACTGTAATCATAACTGACGATGTTGTTGGGCCAACAAGGGTACACGTAGGGGTCTACTGCTACGGAACACAACGTTCAACAGTGTGCGCTGAACGGTGTGCTCCAAAACACTTGTGTCTGCGCCATTACTGTACTCTGTCATCAGATCTGCCACAGATCGCCGTCTATCCTGCTTTAGAGAGCGGGTAAGCCTCCTACCTTCGATCTCTACGTTCTGTCATCGGGTATGGACGTCCAACTTCTTGTAGCATACTAGTGGTTTCAGCGTTCTTCAACCACTCTCCATACATATTCACGACAGTAGTACGACCAGCTTCGCCGTTTCCGAGATGCTCCCTCTTAGGCACTGGGCCACAATCTCCCGAACAGGCCCAACTGTACCGACCGGCCGCCATGTCATCCTCAGCCCATAGGCGTCACTGAATGCGGATATGGAGGGGCATGTGGTCAGCACACCGCTCTTCAGTTTCCGAGACCGGAGCCGCTACTTCTCAACTATGTAGCTCCTCGGTTTGCCTTACAATGGCTGAGTGCACCCCGCTTGCCAACAGCGCTCGGCAGACTGGATGGTCACCCATGCAAGTGCTAACCAGCCCGACATCACTTAACTTCGGTGATCTGACGGTACCCGGTGTTACCATTGCGGCAAGGCCGTAGGCTCCCATTCATCTATGCTGCGCTCATATACTTCTCTTGCCGCGTCACGACCCTCATGGCCACCAGGCAGCATACAACCTCGCGCTCGGCAGTGGTCATAATGTTTTGGCTCATCAGTGAATGTTTGCTCGAGTAAAACTACCTTCCTTCTGACTCACTTATCTACAAATTGATTCGTTGTAGAACAGCAAATACACTCTATTATTATTATCTCACGATGAGTCCTTCTCCCTAGCTGAGTGGTCAGTGCGACTGACTGCTATTCAGCGGGCCCGGCTTCGATTCCCGGCCAGATCGGAGATTTTCTGTGCCCCTCGGGAACTGAGTGTTGTGTTGTCCTCATCATCATCGACACCCAAGTCGCCCACTGTGACGTCAACTGAAAAGACTTACAACCCGGCAGCCGAACTTTCCCAGTGGGAACTCCTGGTCCCGGCGGAGGTTCGAGTCCTCCCTCGGGCATGGGTGTGTGTATTAGTCCTTAGGATAATTTAGGTTAATTAGTGTGTAAGGTTAGGGACTGATAACCTTAGCAGTTAAGTCCCATAGGATTTCACACACATTTGAACATTTGAACCTTTTTGAACTCCTGGCCATCAGTGCCATACGATCATTTCATTTCATGTCAAGATGACGCAATAGAAATATTTTGTTAGAATTTTTTGCCTAATTTAGTTCCTAAATAGTAACAAAGTTATTTACAGTAACGTTTCAGTTTCCTTCTGTAGTTCTGAGATTTCTGGCTAGCTATGTTTGCATACATTCGACATCGCACAAATATAAGTAGTTTGCAAAATTAGATTACGAAATCGTTTCTCCAGGCGGCAATACCGCATTTTAGCTGTAAAGGCGTGAAGTAACAAAAGAGTTCGTGGGTGAAAAATCATGCTGAAAGGAAGATTACTTGGAACGTCTGTGATATTGAACAAATTTCGAGAGTCATTTAGAACTCCAGAAGTTCAGGAGTCGACTGTGGACTCTCGCAGAGGACAGATGTACGTGACAGACCAGGATGTGGAGTGGAATTGGAATTTTCCAGGTTTAGTTCAACGAGCTTTTTCAGAAGAAGATTGCGTGTGAGAATGCTGACGCTTCTACTTCATGGCAGCCCTGCTTTGCATCGCGGAGCTGATAGTTACCATGTGCTTGTCAAAGAAACGTTCTTGACGCGCTTTATTAATATTGAAATATACTGTATTGTTTCTGTGGAAACTGAAGTGTGATTTTAGTATGACTAATTGACCTTCGTTGCTTCTAAATGTTATCCTGAAATTTTTTATTTGATACAGTTGCTGAGGACGATGTCAGGAGCCAGTTAGACGTTAAAAGACGGTTGTTAGCGCTGTGTATTTCTAGTCCAGATGTGGGATCTTGGAATTTCTGAAATTTCAGTCGGACTGCTATACAAGACAATGATCAGTAGCGACAGATTTGTGGCATTTCGATGTTACTCTGGGACCAAGGCGAGGCTGAGGAATCTTAGAAGAAAAAGATATTTCTCTAATATAACACAGACAGAATTAACAATTCTCTTGTCTACAGCACTGCAATGACGCCACGTAGCCGGCTCACGTACTTAGCAAACGAATGGCGTGGTGTCATGATTTAGTACAATTAACAGGAGAAGGGGACTTGTTCAATGGGAACCAGAAAACGATTCTACGTTCTAAAAAGTAAGTTTGTAAATGAGTAGAACTTATTATAAGTCCAGAAGAAACAGAATATCTTATTTACGCATCTTCGAAGACAGACTGCAGTTTAACACCCCATCGACAGAGCGATCGATAGAGGTGGAGCATAAGCTCATATTACAAAAGGAGGAACCATTTGCCTGGGGCGATTTAGAAGAATCACGCAAAACCTAGATATGGATGGTCGGACTTGGATTTGAACCGTCGTCCTTCCGAATGCGAGTCCATTGCGCTAACTACTGCGTCACCTCGCTCGTTACGCAGCTTCGAAACTTTTAATGTATACGTTGTCAGAAATTCTAAGATACGTAACACAACTGGGAAAAAGAAGTCTTCTTTCAGGTAGGTGTCAGGAGAATTTACTTAGGAAACAAGATGTGCCAACTGCATCGGCTGACTCTGACAGGAGGTAGGTTTGAATTTATTTCTGGATGTTCTAGTTTAACTTTTGTGCAGTTCCCGTGCATCGCTCGAAATGGTGGGAATTTTTCGTCGTTGAATCCATCGGCTATCTAGTTCTTTCTGTTTGTGCAACTGAACTACCCATGTACCCTCCACAAATAAAATATGTGCAATAACTTCGGATTGCGTCCAGCAACGTGACTCGATTCGTGACATCCTGTCACAAAGGACTCAGTTCTTAGCCGTCGACAGTAACTCGTCTAGTGAAACGGATGTTAAATCTGACGTTCCCCATGGAAGTGTGATATACCCCTTACTGTTCTTAATCTATGTAAATGATTTACAAGGGGTGACCAAAAAGTTTCCGTTAGAAGGCCGTACAGTCCAGAATCGGTATGCCAATCAGGCGAAATCGCAGTGAGCAATGATGTAATCATCTCACCGACGCATCTTGTTGAAGATACTATTTTGGTAAAACACTGTGGCCCTCTGCGTGAAGAAGTTCGTAGCTGCATGCTATATATCATCACGCGGCAGGAATCGTCAACCCTTCACGGCCTTTATTAACAGATGGAAGGGATGAAAATCGCATGCGGAGAGATCAGTCCTATAGGGCGGGTGCTCTAATGTCTCCCACTTGAGTCTTCACAGCTGCTGCTGGGCCCCCAGTGGCCAACATGGCACATGGTACACCATTCCACAACAGTGGGTTTCGAAAGACATGCTGCCCTATACACAATCTCTAATCGGTGTCTACCGGTGTTTGTCCTTTGGCAACCAAGAAAAGTATAACAGCACGTTGGCCCTGTTTGGACGCATTTGGTAATAACGTCATCACGTTTCAAATGGTTCAAATGGCTCTGAGCACTATGGGACTTAACATCTGAGGTCATCAGTCCCCTATAACTTAGAACTACTTAAACCTAACTAACCTAAGGACATCACACATATCCATGCCCGAGGCAGGATTCGAACCTGCGCCCGTAGCGGTCGCGCGGTTCCAGACTGAAGCGCCTAGAACCGCTCGGTCACAACGGCCGGCTCATCACGTTTCCGCATGTACAGCACGGATGTCGGAAAGACACGGATGCCACATTAGTATACCCGCTGTCGGAGTCATGCTATGTCGCATACACACTGCAGCAACTTACTCAAACGTAAACTGTTTGATCGCCCCTTATACCAAACAACCTGAGCAGCCTTCTTAGATTGAATATGGATGATGGCGTCGTTTACCGGCTAGTGAAGCCGGTAGAAGATCGAACTGCAAAATTATTTAGACAGTAAATATGAATGGCGTGAAAACAAATGGTTCAAATGGCTCTGAGCACTATGGGACTTAACATCTGAGGTCATCAGTCCCCTAGAACTTAGAACTATTTAAACCTAACTAACCTAAGGACATCACACACATCCATTCCCGAGGTAGGATTAAGCCTGCGACCGTAGCGGTCGCGCGGTTCCAGACTGAAGCACCTAGAACCACTCGGCCACAGCGGCCGGCCATGGTGTGAAAAGTTGCAATTCACTGTCAGCAATAAAGAGTGTGATGTCCTTCACGTGAGTACTAAGTAAAGCCCACTGAATTCTATTACTTGATAAGTGTCACATTTAGAGGCTGTCGAGTCATTGACATATCTAGATACTACAGTTAGAAACAATTTAAAATGGAACGACCACATAGAGACTGTTGTATGGAAGGCGAACCGAAAATCAAGTTGAGTTAGAAGAACACTTAGAAGATGTAACAAATCTACATCTACATCCATACTCCGCAAGCCATCTGACGGTGTGTGGCGGAGGGTACCTTGAGTACCTCTATCGGTTCTCCCTTCTATTCCAGTCTCGTATTGTTCATGGAAAGAAAAATTGTCGGTATGCCTCTGTGTGGGTTCTAATCTCACTGATTTTATCCTCATGGTCTCTTCGCGAGATATACGTTGGAAGGAGCAATATACTGCTTGACTCCTCGGTGAAGGTATGTTCTCGAAACTTCAACAAAAGCCCGTACCGAGCTACTGAGTGTCTCTCTTGCAGAATCTTCCACTAGAGTTTATCTATCATCTCCGTAACGCTTTCGCGATTACTAAATGATCCTGTAACGAAGCGCGCTGCTCTCCGTTGCATCTTCTCTATCTCTTCTATCAACCCTATGTAATACGGATCCCACACCGGTGAGCAGTATTCAAGCAGTGGGCGAACAAGTGTACTGTAACCTACTTCCTTTGTTTTCGGACTGCATTTCCTTAGGATGCTTCCAATGAATCTCAGTCTGGCATCTGCTTTACCGACGATTAATTTTATATGGCCATTCCATTTTAAATCACTCCTAATGCCTACTCCCAGATAATTTATGGTATTAACTGCTTCCAGTTGCTGACCTGCTATATTGTAGCTAAATGATAAAGGATCTTTCTTTCTATGAATTCGCAGCACATTACACTTGTCTACATTGAGATTCAATTGCCATTCCCTGCACCATGCATCAATTCGTTGCAGATCCTCCTGCATTTCAGTACAATTTTCCATTGTTACAACCTTTCAATATACTACAGCATCATCCGCAAAAAGCCTCAGTGAACTTCCGACGTTATTCACAAGTTCATTTGCATATATTGTGAATAGTAACGGTCCTACGACATTCCCCTGCGGCACACCTGAAATCACCCTTACTTCGGAAGACTTCTCTCCATTGAGAATGACATCTACTAAAGAAACTGTATACAGTACGGTTCTCCGACTGCCAGTACAGTGCTGATGCGTATATGGAATTGTTGCCGGATGCGATTGACAGATTGCACCGAAAAACTTCAAAGAAGGGCTACTCGTTTTTTGATATCACGGAATGATCTAGTGCGTGTTACGCATATGACAGACGAGTTGGGATGGCAATCTTTGAAACGGTTTTTCAATATGACGAAATATTTTCACAAGGTTTTAATCAGTAACTGTTTCTTCCAAGCGTCAAAATATTTTATTCGCCCCTCACTTTCATTGCATGTGATAACTCTCATGGTAAAAGAAAAGAAATCGCACCTCACAATGACAGATTTAGAAATTCATATTTTCCATTTTCCAGAGTTGAACTTTTGTGATGCAGCATGAAATATGTGTCTTGCTTCCTCTGTCAGGTACTTGAATCTGCATATAGCCATATATAAATTCGAATCGCACTGAGTGTTACCTACATGTGTAGGAAAACGGAGGAACCGGAATCTGCAGAGAGTGCCGATCACTAGTGTAAGTAATCGCCGCGCGCAACTACATAAACCACACGTGCATGTGATACGCATTCAATGACGGAGTGAATGATCGCCCACTCTATTTCGCATCCACTACTCTAAAGTCCCTCCGCGCTGACTAGCGTCTGCTCCACATACCAGCGTGCGTTTGGAATCCGTTCGTGAACTGAACCGCGACTCATCAGATAAAGGCACAGTACGGGTCATTGGTGGATAAGACCACGTGTACACGACCACTGAGGGACTGCCTGCCTGAAGCAATTTGCGCTGATTCAGCTTCGTTAGTGACAAACGCAATCCTGATGAGGAATCGTGATGCTTTGCCGAAGTGGTACTATTCGCCGACAGACGCTTCTAATGGTTTGACTCTCTGTGTGCCACGTTCAGTATCTGAGCATTTCCAATTTGTCAATTACTCCTCAACTCGTGGCCCAAATTGTGCCCCTGTGGCATTTTCCAACCAAAAGCACCACTGTCGTTAAACCGTACACTGTCTCGTGTGGTGTACTATTATCAAGCATGTGACGATCTTTTATTGATAGTATCGCCAGCAATCCGTTTTTAAGCCCACGGTACGTAAAACACGAAAGGGGACTATAATCTAGATCGCAGGAATATAGTGTAAATTTTCCAGTAGGTATATAAACCTTAGCAAGTGGGCGTTTACTGAGCACATGGCAGGTTTAGCATTTAGAGGCCAGTCGAATTCACCTTCCACTCACAAGAGACCACACAGAAATCTGATTTTTGTAATTTTTTGTATTTATGGTACGTGAAGTTCAGAACTCAAAATTTATCGATCCGCCAGAACAGTTTATTCACCTCTCGACAATTCTCGAGAAAATCGACTTTAAAACTTTTCGAGCTCGTTAATTCGCTAAAGCAAGGACGATTTTTTAATGAGTCATGTATCTCTGTGGCAAAACGTTTGCAGCCTGAAATCGATTCCTGCTCAATGTAAATTTTTTAATAAAGATGTATGTTCTAAGAGCATTTACGTAAAGCGTAAAATACGTAAGGTTGAAAAAATCAACTTGTTACATTTTTTAATTCAAACAATCTTCATTAATAATCTTTTATAAAATATCGGTAATTAAGGATTTATGTTCGCAATTAAAACTGGAAATTTCTGTGCATATGAGAAGACTTGCATTTTTCAATAAAATGACACTTATGAGTTAATTAGCAAATATTGATGAATTTTGTATTGAAATAATGTAGATATTCGAACTGAACGGAAAAAACGAAAAAGTAGTGTCGAATACAAGACTCGAACCAGCGATTACCAGTCTCGAGCGGTACCGATTTATTCATCTTTATGGTTTTCTACGCTTCACGGCAATGCTCGAAGAACATGCACTTTTGTTCGAAAATTTTCATCGGCCTGAAAGCCAACCCAGGTCGCTCACATGGCATGCGAGCATTCTACCATCCCCGTGGCCAATCGAAAAATCGTTCTACCTTTAGGAAACTGTAGATGCTCGGGAAACTTCAAAGTCAATTTTCTCGAGAATTTTTATTGTTGCATTGCACTGTTTTGAGAGATAAGTATTTGAGTTCTGGATTTCACATACCATAAATATAAAAAATTACAAAAACCCTATTGCCGTCTGGTCTCTCTTCGGGCATTCGCCATGTAAAATGAATTGCAGACATGACAGAGTCTCTAACAGCAATTGCTGTCATTCGCATACTTTCTCCAAAATTTATTGCCCAACACGTTTGGCCACATCTGTATAACTGTGTCTCTTAAGCGCTGTCGCCTCCAGTGATATCGTTGTCGACGAGAAATTACGATTCAAAATTTTTTTTATTAAAATGTTCGAGTAATAAAAAGAGGGACATCATCAGAACGGGAAAAAGTCACAATGGGCCTCCCGTAGGGCTCGATCATGGTCCCGATCCAGTTCGATCTCTAAGTTAATGATTTGAAAATTTTTAATCAGGAGGCACGTGATACGAAGATTATTGCCAAGTGAAGCAAAGAAGCAATAACAAGAAAACTTCTAAATGCTGTTTTTGTTATTAAGTTCAAAATGGCTCTGAGCACTGTGGAACTCAACTGCTGAGGTCATAAGTCCCCTAGAACTTAGAACTACTTAAACCTAACTAACCTAAGGACATGACACACATCCATGTCCCAGGCGGGATTCGAACCTGCGACCGTAGCGGTCGCGCGGTTCCAGACAATAGCGCCTAGAACCGCTCGACCACTCCGGCCGGCTGTTATTAAGTAACTAGTCTGCACGCTTGCGCTACTTTTAAATGTTTTCAAAACCACCTCACCACTAATTAACATAATGCATCAACATTAAATCATAAGGGAAGAAAGTTCAATGTTTTTCTACATCTGTATATACATGGATACTCGGCAAATCACACTGAAGTACCAGGCAGAGGTTTCATCGAATCACCTTCACACTAATTCTCTATTATTCCACTCTGGAACAGCACGCGGAAAAAACGACCATCTATACCACTCCGTGGGAGCTCTGGTTTCCCTTACTTTATTATGATAATCGTTTCTCCCATCGGCGTCAACAAAATATTTTCGCATTCGGAGGAGGAAGTTGGTGATTGAAATTTCGTGAGAAGATCCCGCCGCAACGAGAAACGCTTTTGTTTTAATGATGTCCACCCCAAATCCCGTACAATGCCCTAACACTCCCCCCCCCCCCCATTTTTCTATAATACAAAACGTGCTGTCCTTTGAACTTTCCCGATGTACTCAATTAATCCTACCTGGTAAGAAACGCAAACCGCGCAGCAGCACGCCTAAAGAGGACTGAGAAGCGTAGTGTAGGCAGGCTTTTTAGTAGATCTGTTTCATCTTGTAAGTGTTCTCCCAATGAAACGCAGTCTTCAGTTCTCCTCCCCCCCCCCCCTCCCCCAACATTTTATATCTGTTCTTTCCAATTTAAGTTGCTCGTAACTGTAATTCCTAGATATGTAGTTGAATTTACGGCCTTAAGATTTCATTGATTTATTGTATAATCGAAGTTAAACGAACTCCTTTTAGCACTCATGTAGATGACCTGACAATTTTCTCTATTTAGGCGCAATTGACAATTTTCGCACCACACAGATATCTTATCTAAATCTTTTTGAAAATAGTTTTGATCTATACTAGACGATAAACGGAAGCTTCATCTGCAAACAATCTAAGATTGTCTCCTATATATGCAATTTTCTGCTCAACAGATACTTCCCAAATAATAAGGTTTGTCGTGAATATGATATATGGAATATGTGTTTATCTATAATAGGGCCGGCAATCGCGTACATATTTTCATGTGTGCAGCGTGTGCGGGCCGCATGCGAGCTGAGGCTCAGCCTGTCACTCGGCTTTGCTCGGAAGTTCTCGGAACACGGCGACATTTCATTTAGCATTGCGGTTCGGCATTTTCAGTCGGCACAACTCTCTGAGTTCGGCATAATCGTGGTTTCAGCGTTGTTTACCCTTTGCTGTTTGTTGCTGGTATAAAGGATGTTCACAGATCCAGTGGCTGTTTGTACAGAAACAGGCAGTCTAGCGATCTATCGTCACAATAATTTAATAATGAATGGGAATGGCAGAAGAGAGGGATGAGAATTCTTAGTTCGCATGAGCGACGGATACTGCATATTTGCTATGAAATATTACAGTACCATGCAGAAAGAATTTAAAGGTTTAGTTGACAATGAAGGAGCAAAAAGTTACAACAATTGACAGACGGGATTAGATGTTCTGTGCATCAAGAAGCACTTTGTGCTAAATTTGTAGGCATGAAGCACGTGAAGAAATCTATGGTATGAATAGTAAAATTTCTAAAGTCGCACGCATTATTACATTGTCGGTTGCAACAGTTTTCATTGGAAATGAATGAAGAGTGTGAATACCTCATATATCACCGTAAAGCACCTTGATTAAGAGGTCGGGCATGCCTGGAACGAGCTTTCGATTGAATACTCGTTATTACTGAACTAATGAAGGACAAACGAGTGCAGAAATGAAAATTGTAATATCCACAATGGATTTCAGACTTCGCATTTTAAGTGGACTTGACTGCACACTGCTCACAGTCAGACATGACAAGCAAACTTCTTTCTTATTTGACGGGGATGCATTTACAAAGAAAATCGCGTTGAAGACGAGACACATTCTGACAAAGACAGTCCAGATCCCTAAGCTCACTGCTGTTAAGGAAAAAGCTAGGTTTTAGGAATTCATTGTGGTCTTGAAAGAATTACAAAGATAGTTTCCTAAACGTTTTGAGGACATCTGTTTTCAGGTTCTTTTCGGGATCGTTTGCCGTTTCAGTTGAAGGGACACCTGTGCATGTGCAAATGCGACTGTTTGATCTGTAAGGTAAATTCCCGTTTTAAAGACAAATGCCTTTAACTTAAAACCGTCTACGACGTCTACATGGCTTTCCTCAGGTGGTTTCAACGGCTTCCTAAGGAGATTGCAAAAGTACTACGGTATTTCAACCAACATTGTGTGTGAGAGATATTTTTTCGAGTATGAAACTAATAAGTCACGACTGCGTGACAACCTGAATGCGAAAATGTGTGAAATTGTCTGTGACTTTCCGTATTCTGACAGTTTGTATCAGAGAAAATTATATTATGGCTTCATCGTGCCAAAAATAACTAAATAATACCGGAACTTTCTTTTGTTTTTGATCTGTTTTGGTGATAAATGTGAATTTCTCGGTTGTAAGTGTTTGCGATGTCAAGCACGTGTTTCCGCACTGCGTTCTGATGAAGACTTATTCAGAACAGCTCTTCTCTTACAACATATCACACTAATTCGGATATAGACTACAGAAAACTAGTTTAGCACAACGACGGGAGCAGCACTGATTCCATTTGAAGTCTCATATCAATTAGATTTATCTGATCGAGGAAGAAGATCGAAAAATCAAATATCTCTTGACTTAGACGTTTATTACATACAAAATCATATTTAGAGCTGTATGAGGTGCGGTCTCAAAATTCCGTTACGTCACAATCACTTTGTGTTGGATGAACCTACTAAGAAATCAGTTTTGCGTACAAACATAACGAAGGTATAAGAATATCTGTTGACTGATTCAAGAATGGAAAAAAAACCTTACAGTCTAAAATTTTTCCGTGACAGAAGTTAAAACACGTATACTGTAATATTTCAAAACAAGTAAATAGTGCATATCTTTAAATTACACACAAATGAATTAGCAAATGTAGCGAGTTAGGTGCTCGCATCACAAAGCAATAGGTTCATCTCGCCATTAGGGTAAATGGAGCCCACCACGGTACATACCTTAAATTTCCGCTGAGTAGTATATTTTTACGACCATAAACTTGCCAGCTTGCTTTAGGTTCATCTCATTTGTTACATTTCCTACACACTATTTTGTATTTTTTTCCATTGAACGCGCAACTTTGCAATAATTTCATACTGACTAAATCGCCCTTGAAACCCTAGCAGGTCGTCTTCGAATTATTTCTATGTCCGGTATCATGTTTCCTACGAGAGCGAGCTGAAAAGTAAAGCCTCCAAATTTTTAAAATGAAAACTCTTAAAACTTTTTAAATAAAAGACACATTATTAACATTCTACATCTTTATTCTTCATGTCTACATATTTGCAGCCCTCTGTTGCTTGAGGGCTCCAACTGTAGCATGTAACGTAGCGGTATGTAACGTAACTATGTCGGTGAGTGAGAAATAGCGTTCTGCAATCGAGTTTCGGCCACACACGGAGCACCCTCTCCTTCAGAATGACAATGCCAGACCACAGCGCTTCGACATCTGCAACTATCAGACGCCTTGAGTTCTCTGTCATCGATAATCCTCCATGTAGTCCCGACTTGGCCCCATTCGATTTTCACCTGTTTCCAAGGCTTGAAGAACACCTTCGAGGACTTCTCTTCCATAGTGATGAGGCGGTACAAGCAGAGATTAAGCTGTGGTTCCGTCAACAAAGTCAAACATTCCACAGTGCCGATATCAACAAATTGACCTCACGTTGGGAGATATGTGCTCGTCACCAGAGTAAGTGTTGAGAAGTAAATATGTAGACATGAAGAATAAAGATTTAATCGTTTGTTTTATTCAGAAAGATTTAAGAGCCTTCTTATTTATATGCGAGACATACCTCATCCACAACTTCTTTCATTATATACACTGGAGTCCAAAATTAAAGCAACAAACCCCTGTTTCCCCGTCCTGTGTCTGATTCACGATATAATCACACTAACTGTCACCAGATGTCCGTACGATTGTGTTCTGCACGGTCAACGGACAACCATGCCAACGACGACGTCAGCGCACCTATGAAACGAGGTAGTGTTATCCGCGTAGCCCCACAACCACAATGGTTCTGTACACAGTCACAGACGGTGCAGTATGACACAGAGAAGATGACTGCGGTGGAGGGCCATAGAAAGAAAGGAAGCAGAATAGTCGCAGGCTAGATGGCTTAATATGAATCGTTCTGTTGTTTCTCGGACGAGGCGACAGTTTATAGAGACAGAAATTGTATCCTGAAGACCAGGGCAGGGCCGAACACGTGTGACTTCAGAACGGAAGGGCACGACAGTACCGCCTTAGTATTGCACGGCAACTTGCATGTGAGCGCTTAGCATCCACTGGACGAGTTGTATCGAGGCAAACAGTGTGCAGAAGGCTTCGGCAGAATGGCCCTAATTGTCGGAGACCTGCTGTATGTCTACCTCTGACGCGTCTTTACAGATGGTAACGTCTAGAGTAGAGTCATCAACTCGCCAACTGGACGGTCGAACAGTGGGCCAATGTTGTTTACACAGGCGAGTCCCGGTTTAGTCTGGAGAGTGATTCTCAATGGATTCGCATGTGGAGAGAACGCGGAACACAACTCCGGAACCCGAACATGATGGAAAAAGACCGACATCGAGGAGGATCCCTAATGGTGTGGTCAGGGATTATGTTTACCAATCGAACCCCTCTTCATGAAATTGTACGGGTGAATCGGCAAGGTTTAACTGCTGTGAGTTATCGTGACGAGATCTTGTACCTCATATGCGGTAGTTGCGAAGTGCTGTGGGTCCAGACTTCGTACTAATGAACGATAATGCTCAACCTCATTGAGGACGCTTGGTTGATGCTTTCATGGCTCTGAGCACTATGCGACTTAACTTCTGAGGTCATCAGTCGCCTAGAACTTAGAACTAATTAAATCTAACTAACCTAAGGGCATCACACACATCCATGCCCGAGGCAGGATTCGAACCTGCGACCGTAGCGGTCGCTCGGCTCCAGACTGTAGCGCCTAGAACCGCACGGCCACTCCGGCTGGCGATGTTTTCGTGGAAACGGAAGATATTGCGACCATGGCGTGTCCTGCTCGCTCTCCCGATTTGAATCCGATAGAGGATGTAAGAAATGCACTAGGGAGATGGCTTGCATCACGTCATCATCCACGAAACACTCTCCAAGACTTCGAGCAGCTCTGCAGGAAGAATAGGTGTTACTGCCTCAACATGAGATAGATGATATCATTCACAGCATGTCCGCGTCGTTGTCAGGTTGATTCAAATGGCTCTGAGCACTATGGGACTCAACTGCTGTGGTCATCAGTCCCCTAGAACTTAGAACTACTTAAACCTAACTAACCTAAGGACATCACACACATCCATGCGACCGTAGCAATCGCATGGTTCCGGACTGCGCGCCTAGAACCGCGAGACCACCGCGGCCGGCCGTTGTCAGGTCTGTATTACTGTCAGAGATGGTCACACCCCATATTGAGCACATTGACCAGTTGTCGGAAGGTGTGTGCAAATCGGCTAAGTTAGAAAAAGCGGCCATTTTTGTTTACCGTAATGCATGTCGCAGTTTATCACGTTTTATATTCTTTACATTGTTTCTACTTTACTATTACCTGTTTACACTGTTTTATGGCAAAATAAACCCAACCTTGTAAGATTTCGATTTGTTGCTTTAGTTTTGGACACCAGTGTATTTTGAAATGTTCTCTTATTTCGAACTGTGGCGTTGGCCCTAATAAATAACAGCGCACAAATGAAATTTGGGTAGCTTACCTTTAAATAAGGAGAAACTAGAGTGATTGATTATCGC
The DNA here is from genome assembly GCF_023898315.1 of Schistocerca nitens. NCBI lineage: Eukaryota > Metazoa > Arthropoda > Insecta > Orthoptera > Acrididae > Schistocerca > Schistocerca nitens. The sequence goes on from NC_064616.1 coordinate 712,730,773, forward strand.
CAAAGGTACCACTACGAAGTAATAAATAAGAAGAGAGGTAAATTGTCGGAACAGCTCCCCCATTATAAACAACAGGGAGCGCAGAAAATTAATCGTAATTGGCCTGGCGATTGCTTCAATGTAATTCAGGAAAGCGCTACATTTAATGAAGCTGCCCGACTGACATTAAATTATTCTCGCACGTGCCCGAGCGAAATGAAATGGATTTCCCTCCGTAGCGCAGTACTCTCTGAGTTTAGTTTTGAGTCGCAGCTCCGAGCTCTTTTACGTGCTTCAGACATTTAGTGGTACAACAACTACATTTCACTTCCATACTTAATTTCTTTTGGAGAAAAGTCGTTGACGTAAGCGCTTGATCTGCTTAAGAGAGGGAGAATATAGTCCATCGATAACGTTCGCACGGGCCCTAACATTTTTTTTTTTTTACTGTCGCTTATCGATTTTTTTCATCCCTAAAAAAAGCTTCACTAACAACTTTTCAGATCCTGATAATATTTACAAGTCGAGGAAAGAGTGCTTCAAATGTTCAGAATTGTATAATTGGGTCCTGCACAAAACGCGAGAACGTAGTATCCAGTGACTTCCAGATCTATGAATCATTGGAATCAACAATGAACTCGCAAACTGCGATCATGTTTTCGCATCAGCTGCAGAATATTTCAGATCACATGAAAATTCGTACCGGAATGGGACTGGAATCCGGATTTCCCGCTTGTCGCGCGCGGTCGCCCTAATCACGTCGGCTGTCCACAACGCTTCCAGGAGCGGCCCAAATCGCCATTTATCCTGGTGTCTATACTCTCCTCTGTGCTTGTACTGTATTATGCTAATTCCCGCACAATGTGAGATACAATTTCCTCTCGTCATTGCCTTGCTATGGTATGAAATACTGCAGTGCACTGTCTGAGACACTGTGATGACGATCAAGAGTCGCAATTCGCGACTATGGTTCCGCATTAGCTGTAGAATATTTGAGAACAAATGAAAATGTGTACCTGATTGGGAGTCGAAGGAAACAGTGTCTCGCCCTGTGCGGGAATCACGTTAATATTGTGCGAGCACGAGGGAGAGTAGACACCAGGACAAATGGAGATTCGGGGAAATCCTGGAAGCGTGCTCAAGTAGCCGAACTCGTTAAGATGACCTCTCATGCTAAGCCGGAAATCCTGGTTCGAGCTTTTGTCCGGCATACATTTTCATTTGTTCCGAAATATTCTACAGCTGATGCGGAATCATAATAGCAGTTCGCAGTGTTCATTCTTACTTGAATGCTGCTGTTGATCGCCAACGCAGTGTCTCAGACACTGCATTTTAGGAATCAGTCAACTTATACAGATTCATAGGTGTAATAATTTGAGAGAATATGGAATGGTTGGCCATCTATTCTCAGCTGTACATAAAGCGTGTGACAGACGTCATTTCATTTATAAGAAACTGAAAAAATGCAGTCAGTCTGCAAAGAAGATAGTTTAAAAACACTCGTACGACCCATTCTAGAATGTTTCTCAAGTGTCTGGGACACATACCACATATGACTGGCAGGGGATATTGGACGTATGGAAAGATGGTTGGTACTACTGGACAAAAGTTTGTTTGCTTCATGGAAGAGGGTCACGGAAATGCTGATAAACCTGACGCTTGAAGAAAACTGCGAAATATCCCGCGGTAGCCTACTTTCAAAATTTCAAGAGCAAACATAAAGTGAGATATTTAGGAATATGCTACGTATGGCTTCCGTAGGACCACGATGATAGGGTCAGACTAATTATAGCGCGCATAGAGGCTTTCAGGTAGTCACTCCTCTCGCTCTGCATTTGCAAATGGAATGGGAAGAAACCTTCAGATGCGGTAGAATTGGAAGTCTGAGCAAACGAGTTACGTTCTGGCGTTGAAGATGATAATACAGAATGAGACACTTGATAAAAAGGACTTCGAATCTGTGTCTGACTTAAAAGAGAGCTGCAAAAGGAGAATATGTTCACTGGTGAAATAGCACCGCTTGTGGGCTCTGTGTAAGTTGAAGATAATGAGAGCTGATACCAGAAAGTGTGTGCGAGTGACGAAATTGTAGGACGAACGTTGTCACTGATGTAGCGTAAAGACACTGTTCGGCTACAAACGTGAATACTGCTTGAATGGTCAGAAAACAGATCTGACGCCTTCTTATGCCTTGTATGCTCAGGCTCCTACCTACTTTTTTGTACGTAGCTCCATAGAAAGGAAGTAGTGCAATTGGTGGATCGTCTTTCGATTATGGAATATCTTCACGTTTCCGTTTCGTGCAGAGAATTGATTTAATATTTCGATCCACATAGCCGTTGATTCAGAATTTGTGGGTTAGTTGTAGACACATGTTAACAGTGTAATGAGGTGACTCCATCTAGTTCAAAAATGGCTCTGAGCACTATGGGACTCAACTGCTGAGGTCATTAGTCCCCTAGAACGTAGAACTAGTTAAACCTAACTAACCTAAGCACATCACAAACATCCATGCCCGAGGCAGGATTCGAACCTGCGACCGTAGCGGTCTTGCGGTTCCAGACTGCAGCGCCTTTAACCGCACGGCCACTTCGGCCGGCACTCCATCTAGTGTACCGCTTTTTTTCTCCCCGTGAAGATGCTTGCTACGACCGAAACAGGAAGAAAATAAATAATAAATTTTTACAGCTGATGGCAAACATACAGTTCTTCGTAATGACATGCGGTCTGCTGGTATACCACCAGAAAAAGGAAGTATGAAGAGCGTTAGATGGTACGATTGCACTACGTGTGACTGTTTGCAGAGTACACATGAAGATGTAGAAGAGGTAGTCCATGCCTGCCCGCGCTTGGCGACTGCGGCTAGTTGAAGCAAACGGATCTCACGTACACAGACCAGGCCACTACCATTTGATAAGTCTATGCTTGTAACGCTAAACACAGGAATTTTATTACATCTGTCAAATATTTTAGCAAATACTGTAATACGTATTTGGTATCACACCCTGCAAAGCTTTTCAGTGTTGGCTCGTGAGGTTAGTTGTAACCTTTCTAGTTTTTTTTTTTTTTTTCGCTGGTCCTTAAGCCTTTTCTCAAAACTTCGGCGAATTTACACATGGTTTCGTTGTTAAACAGGGAAATATATGTCGGAAAAAATTGCAGTGATGACAGTCGAAAAGCGTTAGATTTGCAGTACCAAGCTGTACTGCAAGTAGATGAAGTTCGCTCACGAATATTGTTTCTCTTATCAAGCACGTTAATGATCAACAGATGCCGTTACATACGAAATATTTTCGAAAACTTACTTAAAAATTACTTTAATCGTACAGGCACTTAGTCGTCTGGAATGAATAATGAATTCCATATCACGGTGGACGATTTTGTTCGTTTCGTACTTGAATTAATTGCCAGTTGGGAAATGGAGTAAATTATTTATTTCAAGCCCAGCGGACATTGCACGCAAACAAAACGTTGAGAATTTTGCTCCTACTAAACCACCATTCCGCGCAGTTGTGACGTCTGTCATTATAATCTGCTACCACGTCTAGTGATGACAAACGATCTCCAAAATTCTCTTAGCCCATCATGAGTTTGGTGCGGTAACCAAGTTTCCTAAGAAGTGCGTCTGCCCAGCACACGAGCTACGAGCGCTCGCTGGCGATCTGCCCCGTGGGACACCGTGATGGAGGTGTCTTATGTTGCCACATTTGTTTCACAAACTTTGTTACCGCCACTTCCCACAAGTTTTGTGCGGCGAACGCGAAATTTAAGAAGTTATAGCTTAATTCGATACCCATGCTCCGTGCTTGACATCAGCAGATTTATTTTGTTGAAGCAACTTTATATGACCTAAGTTTCTTTGTGGCCGCGCGGTTAGAGGCAGAATGTCACGGATTGCGCGGCCCCTCCCTCGGGCATGGGTGTGTGTGTGTGTGCTTGTGTTGTTCTTAGCATAAGTTAGTTTACGTAGTGTGTAAGTCTAGGGACCGATGACCTCAGCAGTTTGGTCTCTTAGGAATTCACATACATTTGAACATTTTGTGTCTTTCTTGCACGTACCTACCAGTGTGACGCAGCTTCCTTTAGTTGTCTATCTTCAGTTCGTGTAGCGCATCTCCGCTGCGTGCTGTTTATTATTGTCAGTCTTTCTTTTTATTTACTGTGAAGGATACCTACAGGCATTACATTAATTTTTGAGTCACTGACCTAGCAAGACCCTTTCTTCAACTGCTATTAATTCTTAGAGTAATAACTTTACAGCCCGTAGGCTCTATTATTCCTGCTGCTAATGAAATCAGTATCACTGTACGAGGGGCGTTCAGTAACTAAAGCTACACAATTTTTTCTCGGCTAGTTTCTGTTGAAAAAATGCGAAATTTGTTCTCTGACATTGGAATATTCCCACTTCATCCCCTATAGTTTCATGAAGTTCCGATAGGTGGCTGCACTAAATGTTGCCTTCAAAATGACATCTGCAACGGAAGTGCGTTCCAGTCAGAGAGCTGTCATTGAGTTTAGTTTGGTGGAAAACTAGGGCAGCACAGAGATCCATAGGCGCTTGCAGAATGTCTACGGAGACCTGGCAGTGAACAAAAGCACGGTGAGTCGTCGGGCGAGGCGTCTGTTATCATCGCAACCAGGTCACGCAAACATGTCCGATCTCGCGAGAATCGGCCGGCCGCTTACAGCTGTGACTCCTGCAATGTTTGAACGTGTAGACCCTCTCATTCGAGGTGATTGACAGATCAAAATCAAATACCACGCTGCTCAGCAGGACATCTCTGTTGGTCATTGGCGCAGCAAGACGTGGGCTCCGACGTCGACCAGAATGCGGGCATACAAGCATTCCCAGTAAGCTTGCGTAAAGACGTCACATTGAACGATGATTATGTTGAAAAATAATGTTTTGTGGCCAAAAGAGTGGGGGGTAATATGGTGTATTGGAATCCTGAATAAAATAAACCTGCTTTCAGAAAAGAAATGTGTTGCATTACTTATTGAACTTCCAACGTAATTTGTGGAACAGATGACACACATGTTTGAATTCACAGTTGTGACAATATTTATAACTAATTGTTTGAAATCATCATACGGAAATGTAGGTACAACAATTACTAGTACTTATTATACTAATGTTCCATCTTTCCCGGTGTTTCTGTGTTCCATTTGGTTGTCCCAAAGGTAACTACATTAGGTTTCTTGTTCATTCTGTATAGTAATTCTTGTGGAACTTGCTTACTTTCGGCCAAAATGGCATTACCCTCGGAGTAAAATAATTTATGATCGTCGATTGAGCAATTTCACTTTTTCTCCATTCGTTTTCGAATTTTGTAGTTTCTTATTTTTTTATTATCTAAATTCATCTCCATGGGTAATGACAATCTCTCTCTGTCTTGTTACGTTTCCAATAAATTCGTGCTTAATATGATCTTCCATTTGCTTATCACCTTCTCATCTGTTTGTATAATTAATCCCAACATCCCTTTATATTTTATTTCACTTTGCACTGTCTCTGATGTTTTTTTTACTGTAGAAGTGCGCCAATTATCTGAAATACTGCCTCCGTTAATACTAGTACGGCCATAAGCTTACTGTTTCTAAGCGGGAGAGTCGCTTTCCGGCCGTCTTCCCATTTTTCTGCGCGCTACTCAGAGCACAGAGGCCATTAATTCTATAGTTCTGACGCGCATATCTTCGGGCTTTCCTCGGAAACGTTAAGACGAGGCCGTTCTGGGAATTTGGTGACACGCCTACCATTTATGGGATTCATTTTAAATGCAGGTAAGACGTACTGCGAACCTTTAAGATATACTCGTGCTCTCTAGCATTCTTGTGATAACTTTCATTCCGGGCAACGGTAGTTACACATGGCAATAGTGGTGCTGCTCGCTCTTTTAGATTCTATTGAATCCACCTTATCCGCAAAGTACGTTTGGTTTTTACTTTCAGAACGTCATTGCTTTGAATGGAAACAGCACTTAACTTTAGCAGATAGGCGATATGAAACGACCCCGTCTATTAATTTTGAATGTCCATTTTTTAATGACATGTACACGTTTCAAGTGATTTCACTCCATCGCTAATCATCCCTTCAGACTGAGATACATTTAACAAGTGTTAGAGTTTGTGGCGAACATTACTCTGCTTTATTGTTCTCGTTGTCCGCTTTACATACTAATGCTTGTTGTTTCCTCTTGGGTCGCAGGCGAACGCTGCACCTCCTAATGGTGAAGTTTTTCCAAATCATCGTGAAAACATTCCAATTTTGTGTTCCATACGACCTTTTGTCTCGTAGAAGTCGGATTAAATAAAATGGTGTAATTTGGGGGGGGGGGGGGGGGGAGCGGATTTGAGAGGACAACCACTAGAAAAGGAACGAGCTATCGTTTCTGGTACGAAGGGGAAGACAATCAGCGCGATATCTTACTACGAAAATACTCTTAACATGTCTCGTCCCTTAGTTGAATTATTAGTTTATCTGACTGTTATGAGAAAGAGTTGGGTCTCATCTCCGTTAGTGCTAAGACTTTTTCCTTAATGGGAGGACTGTTGAATGATGCACTCAGCGCCGTGAGAGGAATTCATGCTCTAAATGGAGACCCAATCATCGGTTGTGGTCTGGGATAGCTAACATCGGCGGTGCACTAACTACGTACTTTCCGCTTCAACAGCCGGTTCATATTTTAAGAAAATCTGGTGTCCAAACTATGAGTGTTGTACTATTTCACTCTGCAACGCCTGTGACTCTTTCTGGAAATCACTTATGTACACGAATGTGCAAACTTTCGTCAAGGTTTTAATGGTAGTTGTCACAGACTGTATTAGTTACGCTGTTAGTAAAATGTCGTATTCTATAAATTATTCCACATACTCGTGTAGTGAAGTTGTTGTGTACTAACTCCATATGAAACCTGGCAGGCATGGCATCTATGCGATTTCATTTTTTTATTTTTTTTTATTTTTTTTAGTTTTCAATATTCCTAGTATTTAATTTATATCAGTGGTATGCGCTTCGGCCATATTAGTCGTCGTTCTACAAAGTGGATGTGGCACACTTTCCCTGTCGAAATACTATTATCAGACCTATATTAATGGTGCTGTGCACTGATGTCGGAGAAGATTTCACCGCGTAATGGTGAGTTGTTGATGTCGAAACAGTCAGTTTAAGTCACATTCCTCAACTGTTTTCGATAAATTGCTCTCTATGGTGGAGAATATTTATAAAAACTCAATTTGGCTATCTGTGAGAGTTTCCTGGAGTCCGAAATGTTGGAAAATATTTCAGAATTAAACATGTTTGGTTGGCTGATCATTTGCAGTAGCTATATAAAAGTGCCACCTTCGTAAACAATTGCAAAACGGTGACTTATAATAGTTCTTAATTTTCTGAAGCCATTTCTGAATTCATAGCTGCAGCGTATTTACAAAACCAGTTCACTGGTGGTAAAACTGCTGCGAGATCGAAGACTTTGCTTGCTTTCACATGTGGGCAGGTGTACTAGAACACTTAACGTCTGAGATTTCTCTTGATGCAGGAAGTTGTCTCATGACTCAGTCTGGGTCGTTGGTGTGGAAAACGTTGAATATGGACGTCCTGCTCATGTGTGACTCACTATAATGATTTAAGCGAACCATGACCTGATTTTAAGTTTTTGTTAGCAGAATATTATCATTTCGTTTAGCACCCCCTGCGACTTTCCCCTACGCGACCCGTTAGTTCCTTTCGTATCACAGTGCTTTCCTTTTCAGATATATTACATATCCCATATACGAAATAATATCTTGCATGCTCTCTAGGCAAGGTCTTCATCTCCTATTTGTTCTTTTTCTGGAGCCTTGTAATATTGTTGTCAAGATGATATGGAGAAATAATGGCCCAAGTTATCACTCATCAGATTACATCTTCAGGGTATTTTTGATCCCTCTGCGCGTTCAGACGCGTTTTCATATATACTTTACCCATGCAGCTCGTTATGAGAAACCAGCGGTCACACAAAGCCTTTAATACTTTCAACATCCTCTTCACGTGAACTTGAATAAAAAGTAGGTTTGCTTTCCTCTAATTTGACAAATTATTTCAGTTCTTCTTCAGCAATGTTTGACGACAGTGTTTCATTCCACAGTCATTCCTCATCTCTCCTAGGAATGGGTTCTTTTGTGTCTTTAACTTCGCATTCACAGTAAACATTACTATGTAGAAAAACTCATTCGAGTAATAGATATATAGATAAAAGTACAAATCTGGTAATTTAAAAACGTTATTCTAATTACTTACTTTTTTGTAAGTATTCATTCACTGCTGAAAGGGATTTTTTATAGATACTAACATAAATTAGCTGTTAAAGTGGTTTATCCTGTCTGCCAACTTTTTCCTTCCCATTAGAAGAAAACTAGTTTTATAACCGTACACTTCATTTCTCTTTGAGCAATTGCAGAATATTTTTTTCCTATATAGGATATCACAGTCTCTTCGGGTCAAAATTTTGCCGATGGTAGAGGATGCTAAACTGAATCTTTTGAAATGAGGAACCGGTAGTGGGAAATTATTTGAGGGAGCATCATGTCCTGAATGAGCAAGGCGAGTGAAGCAAGCGTTTGCAGTCTGCTTATATTTCGTAAGCAGCAACTGCTCGTTGCAGCGACATTGATGACACAACTTCTAGAAGCAATACACGATCATCTGTAATGTATCGACCACGGAATTTATCATTATTTACTATTCATGACATGATGCACGTCTAAATGTTTCTCTATCAAACAATATTCTATTTTTGACAGACGATCATCAACTGTCAACAGTGGTTAGTTCTATGGTGGATACATCAGTGACAATCGCGTATTGTTTTCTAAGGTGGCGCCATCAATGTTGATGCGGTATTTGCAAGAGGACTTCAGAAAGTAGATTACACATAATTACGTAGGCCAAGTAACTTTTATTGAATGTTGCTCTACACTTCATAGTGACAGATTTATGGCGCTGTTTTTCAGGATGGTCACCAAGTCTCTGTAAACAGCGGTGGGAACTTTCTGCAAAACGCTCAAGTCATCGACGATAGAAATCTGTTTCTTGGTCACGGAGCACTTCCAGAACTGCTGTATGAACGTCCTCGTTGTCGGAAAATCTGCAATGCCCCAACGCACCGTCCTCCCTCCTCTTCTTTGCCACCTCTAGACTGTCAATATGTCCAAACCGCCCAAACCACATGCATCAGTCCACCTCCTTCAGGATGCCAAGGGCACCGCCCTCTACCCTATACTCGAGAAATTCCAGATATCCCTCCAAACCCACTTCAGTCAGTTTACCTCCTGGTGTAACCATGGCTGCTCAAGACAAACTCCTTTAAGACCCAAGCAATTATCATAGCATGAACCACTCGCACCTTCCGTCTTCATGACTTCTACCTTACGATTTTCGATAGTCTTTCAAGTCCCTCCAATTTCTCGATCGCCATGTCCCCTGCCTCGCTTTCCGCATCTATTTCCCTTTCCCCACGTGGATCCTCTACAACCTCATCAAGTCCCTCCCCTCCTCAATCATGTCAAATACCTCTTGCATCTCCTATACTATCCGGAAACTAAATACCAGTAACCCCATTCGTTCCCCTATGACCATCACCCGTGGTATGCTACCGCGCTTGTTTACAAACAGATTCCACCGTCCCTACACCTAAACACGCTCCATGTCCTATCACAATGCAACTTCAACTGACTCCCTACCAGTTATAACTTTCACCATCTATTTCCACTCCACATCAGGGCTACCCCCTCCCTCCTCCCTCCCCATTTCACACCATCCGTTCCTCTCCTAGTGGCTCTAACCACTCACAAAACGCATGCTTCTTCCCAATATCGACCATACTACCTACCCTTCATCCACTGGCACCACCCAACGGATTATAAATTTACACCCGCAACTGTCTCGCCTACAGATTACTCGACGTTTACTCGGCTCACTACTTTTCTACCCAGTACAAGTCCTTCAGTCTTTTAGTGAAACTGCAGTGCTTCTCTTTATTGAACGGGGACAGCCTTTTTAATGTTTTAATGGTCTATTTCTCTTTTTATCTAAACCTGCCATACTTTTTTATTTCCTTTTTTTAAACTTTAAACGAAGAAAACAATGCTATATTTCTAATCACCTCTTCATTAGATTTTAAAAAGCTTTTTTTTAAAATGTTGCATACATAAATATTATTTGTAACGTCTTCATTCATATTTTGTAAAAACTCTCCGCTGAAGACTGGGATATTATACCAGAGGTAACCCACCCTCCGGCCATATGCGGCGAGGGGGATGTATACCAATAAAGGAGAAAAAAAAGATGTCAGACGCCTCTCATCTTGATTAAAGGAAATTTCAGAGCTTTTCACTATGGGTTCAGGAGCCTCAAACCTATTCCTCAACCGGCCGCGGTGGTCTTGCGGTTCTAGGCGCTGCATTCCGGAACCGTGGGACTGCTACGGTCGCAGGTTCGAATCCTGTCTCGGGCATGGATGTGTGTGATGTCCTTAGGTTAGTTAGGTTTAAGTAGTTCTAAGTTCTAGGGGACTGATGACCTAAGATGTTAAGTCCCATAGTGCTCAGAGCCATTTGAGCCTATTCCTCAACCCTACAGTCAACGTTTTGGCGACGGTTGCATCTTTCAGTCGATAACACTCAAGTACACAGCGCTCACGCTATAGACACCTTCATTCAGGATGGAGGAATCAACAGAATGGAATGGTTTGTCATAGCTGCTGACATGAACCTGATTCAGCACGCTTGGACCAACTGAAACTTGCTGTGAGTCGTCGAGTTAACGGTCTGCAGACACTGGATGGTAAAATGAGGATCGCCGCCGAAGAGTGGGACTTGGTTGTGCGCCAACGTCGGCTCGACATTGTTTGCTGCATGCCAAGGTAGATTCGATCAGTATATTGCGATTTCATAGCAGTGTAGACATGCACACTTTCGAATGTAGCCTTTATTTTCGTTATTTTTTATTCTTGTTTCACAGTTTAGTTACTTCTAGTTTCTTGAGTCTTATTCTTTCATTCCTTGCTCCCCTTGAATGTAAGTCTACGCACGCTCGCAGATATGCATATGGCTTTTTAATTTTTGTTAGCCGTTTATATTTTGACATTAGGTTCCTCATCCCATAAATATTCAGTTTATGGTTCTCTACTGTGTGTGTAGTGGCTCTAAAGTTTTGGGACACCCTGTGTAGGCTTCTCTGTCATACCTTCCTTGACTTCCAAAGAGTGTAAACATTTTTCCTGGAACACTCTGTGAGTGTGTGTGTGTGTGTGTGTGTGTGTGTGTGTGTGTTGATGCACAACACCTAGAACGCGAGGAGTAGCCTCGATCGACTGCAGCGCCCTGTTCCATCCGAAGCATTGATTGACGCTTTGTGCCAGTGGAGGGCAGCACGCTTAGCGCTCTCCGGTAAAAGTGTGTCTTGTTACTTTGTGCTGTAATAGGGACCGGGCGCGTGGGCGGCAGTTATTGGGGAGTGGCCAGCGATAGCCCGGGGCCAGTGTAGCGCGGAGCAGCGACTGCCTGGGGCCGCGACACACGCCAAATGAGACAAGCACCCGTAGTCGCGCAGCTTTTAATGAATTTTTTTAAAACTTATTTCCAGCGCAAAAATCCGGCGAAATAAGCTAGTGTCGTGAAACAAGAGGTAATTTTTTAGCTGCGATATCGAACTTTATTACTATTTCCAGAATGAAATTTGCACCCTGCAGCGGAGTGTGCACTGGTGCGAAACTTCCGCGCAGATTTAAACTCTATGCCGGACCGGGACACGAACCCTGGACCTTTGCCTATTACTTATTCATTAATCTTGCTAGCTTACGTACTGTTGTGCTGTGACGCGTCGATCGCCCTATTGCAGCAAACGGTTTAACTGACGCGTGCGCCTTAATTTCTATAATTGCTTGTGAACTGCTAGTGACGTAGCTTGTCCATTGACTGGCCTACCGGAAAATGAAACGTTGGCTACTGCCGTAATTAGTAATTAACGTTGCAATAATCCGAAGCCATGAAATAGTGTCAAATTGCGATTCAAATAGCGAAAAATTTATTGCCTTCTGGAAACATGTGGCTAAGTTACGCGCGTGAGTGGTATTAAATTTTCAAAGTGAAAGACTACTTTTTATATTTCTTTTTGTTTTGCGAAATGGATCACAGACACGATGCATACCTGTCTGATCTTTGCCTCTGCTTTGAAGAGGCAGATAGGAAACCGTGAGAGCGGAAAAGTCACAAAACTTTCTTTCGTGTCTCGATCTATAACCAAGTGCTATATAGCCTTTCGTTTCGGAGTTACAAATACAGATGAAAGGCCGAAAGCGCAGGAATGTAAATAATATCTGCATTATTAGAGAAACGGTGCTCCTCATATTAATACCCGGATTTGCTGATAACGTCGTCATCGAGCGAAACTACAGATGATGCAATATATGACTTCTCTTTTTCTTCGCAGTTTGGGTTTGCCATCAGGGTAATATAAATGGTCTGGCATTGCTTCTTTCTGTTTCTGTTCTGCATATGCTAGTTATCTTCTTCGCTTAATTGCTTGTTCTCATGGGAAGTGTAAAGCTAGTTTGCAGTGTTTTCAAAATTATGATTTTCAGTGAGCCTTAACTTTTAGTCAATAGTTAGCGCTTAATTTTTTCGGTTAAGACATCTTCAGAATTCTAATGTAAAGTCCTGTCCTCAATCTTTTAACACGCTACGCAGTTGTACTTCTGTATTATTCACCTAAATTATTACGTCATTCTAACAATAAAATATTCAACTTCTCCACAACTTTTCCAGTTGTTACGATATTATTTTTTCGTCCATATTTAGTTTTATTTGATTTACAATCAACATAAGAAATTTGTTAAGTCTATTCTTTTTCTTTGAAAGTCATACGTATTTCTAAACTATAATGAGTGATATCATGTTTACAATAGTCCCGAAATTACAAAAATTCTTCTCGCACGGCTGCGTAAGGCTGCCGTAAGGGTGGTCTAGAAGCAGGCATTATCCTTCTAGCGCCGGTTCTCCGTAGCGTCGTTGGATGACATTTCTCGACAGCGGTTCCTGTCTCTCATTAGCCATTCGAAATTTTTCGGTAAAATTTTGTTTCACGCTGTCCATGCTAATAACGTAAAATAAGATTTGAGTTAAAATTACGCTTCGAAATTCGTCATTCATTCTGATATTTCAAGACGAAAAGCAGGCAAAACGAGGTAAATTTTCGTTGCTTGCAGTGACTGGTAATGTGAGAGCAAGTAGTAGTCGCTGGGCCAGCTTCCAGGCACACGCTGGTTAAATCATTAGCCCGCTGTGAGTCAGCTGTCGCCAGCAGCCGACCCGAGACGGTCCAGAACTGGCCAGACGACAGCTTCGCTTTATCGCGAAAATAGGGTGAGGCGCGAAGCGTAATCAACGGCAGTTTGTTTTCGCTGCACGCGCGCTGCTGCGCTGGACACCCCTGGCGCGGTTATTGCGGGAGCGAGCGTCATAGCGCGCCGCCATTGTGGCCACCCCTTCAAGAGACTGGCCTAGACTGCAGAAGCGGTCACTCTGGAACACGTGCTGCTAGGACGACCTCATCAGTCTCGGAGGATGCTTCCCTCCATAAAGCGCTCCGTTCTATAAAACAGCGTGAGTTACCAGACGAAATGCAGATCCAGAAAACGAGGATTCGGTAACTGGTGCAAGGAGATTGCAGCAAAGAGGTATGAACTACATATCTTCCTGCTGGCCTGATTATTTGCTGCAGAAGCCCAACGGTCATCCCCATAAGACGTGTTTGCTACAATCCATTGAGTCATGTCAACGAGAAAGTGAAACTATGTTCCACACGAAGCACATCGCCGAGTCCATCTCCATATTGTTGGTGTGGCTGTTTGTCATTATTCAACATCTAGGAAAATATAAAACCGTAACTGGTGGATATTCCTCAAATCGAATGGGCTAAATTACAGTAAAAACTCGATTAACCGTCACTCTTTAAACCGTCAGTTTCTGTTAACCGTCACTGCTGTAACAGCATAATAATACTGTAATAACAGAATGCTCTAAAGTGCAGTGACGCGTTCGCTTTGTTTATTTACTCTATTTTAGTGGGAAGTGAATGTACCCGCCCGCCGTAGAATGGTACATAAAATATGACCTTCAGTTGATGTGCTAACACATCTCCCCCTTTTCTTGTCTTTGTCTCACTTGTGAGTCAACAATCATCTGATGAATCAACATCTGTAAAACAGTTTTGGAGGTCTTACAGTATTAAAGATGCCATTTTCAATGTTGCCAGTGCATGGAGTGATTTGTCAGTGTCAAATCTCAAAACGGCTGGAATAAACTTTATCCTCAACCTAGAGGTGAAGAATCGGAGGAACCTGAGTGTGTGACAGTTGACGAGATGGTCAATTTCAGCAATAATTTATATATCAGCATAAATTTGACGTCAGAAGTATCAGAGTGGTTAGAGTGTGACAAAGTGGACGGGCGTTTTCAAATTTTGAGTGATGACGAAATTGTTGCCAGCGTAAGCGCCACCAAAGAAGAAGAAGGAGGGGCTGATGAAGACGAGTGTTCAAACCACGAAGAAAAACAAAGTATTAGCCGTTCAGAGGCCGAAACAATGCTGTCCAAGTATATAGAATGGTTTGAAAGTCAAGAAGAGGCTAATGCAACGCAGGCACTACTGCTCCGAAAAATACGAAATATTGCCGCGGTGAAAGCTCGAACATCAAAAAGGCAGAAGAAATTGACTGACTATTTCCAAGCTAGATAAACTATTTCACCTGTAAGTTTATAGTACAGTACAGTACTGTACATTACGTATTTTGCAACTTTTGTACCTACTGTACGGATGTTTTTATCATGTAATAAAGAGTTTTATTTGCTGTTACAATCGTGTTTAATTTGTTTTCGCTTCGAAATAATTATTATATTACTGTGAGAGTGATATGTGTCTATATATAAAATAATTGATTGAGGTTATGTTTTGGAGGAATACAGTGTTTCTGTTATCCGTCTATTCGCTCAACCGTCACGACCACGGTCCCGAAGATGACGGTCAAACGAGTTTCCACTGTAGTTGAAAACTATGCGAGGAAGGCCTGCTGGGAAAAACAGAAGAATCAGTTTTGGTAGGGACGATTCGCTTGTCCAAAAAGGTAATTTGGTAGTGGAGAAACTGAAGGGCTGTTGGAATATCGCACTCTTACTTCCACATCATCCCATCTATTGCTGGTAAGCTTTTTGAGTTCAGTGAAAAGATTATAGCATGTCCTCCCTAGGATGGTTCATTTCAAAAACTGTTCTGTTACACTGAAACGTTCGGTGTCGTTCCGTCTCATGTGTATGGAGTGGATCCTCCTTCCTTATAACGACTAAAATTGCACTTACTGTCATTTTCATAGCAGTTTTGGATGAGATTTTATTTATAAGAGCACGACCACATCATGTCATTAAGACATATGTTGACTTAATTTTAAATATCGCGTGCGCGGTACGGTGATTAGACCTACGTATAAATTGTATGTTTTCGTTCTAGATATAGAACCTGACGTCACTGAATGTAAGCTATTACGCCACTCTAAGAGAATCTGGGATGGCGTTACATGTTGATCTACTCAACATTATTATGGTGGATCATGGCATGGAGCTAAAATTATTATTTGTGTGGTGTTATTGTCTACGTACAAGGGCATGAAATTACAAAAAAAAGAAAAGTGTTTGCTTCAAATAATTCTTTTCTAAAAAGTCGATCAAATCTTTTGTGAAATGATTTGTCTAAAAGTAAGAAACAAAACAGATTAAAGAAATATTTGACACACCTCATTTGCTCTATATGGCTTCGGTTATCATTCAAAGGCGCGTTAAATATTTCTCTAATCTATTTTATTTCTTCCTTTAGGCAAATCATTTCACGAAAAATCTGATCGATTTTTCACTTTTTTTTAATTTTCAAGTTTTGATCAGAAGGCACGATCTTATCGATACCTCATTTGCTTTCCCTGCGTCGTCTGTTCCTGAAATGTCCTCAATTTAATATTTGATTCGAAGGAAACGATTTTCACGATTAAATATCACACCAATGCAACTTTTTTACGCAAACTAGCTAGGCCTTGAAGAGATGAACTTTTGACATTTCATTTACATAGTTAACAATTGCTGTTCCTGAAATATTTCAATTTTCCCTCACATCACTAGTTAGATTTTTCTTAAGGATCCTGATTTCTTTCAACCAGTGAAGTATTTTTTGCGTAACATGACGTCACACTTTTCAGTTTTATACCCCGTTCGTCCATTTACCACTCCTCGTTTGGCTACGAGAATTCGGACAAGAATTGATTGTATAATTTTCTCAAAAAGCACTAATTAAATTTTTCTTAACTAGCGTGATTACTTTAAAGTATTTTTTTTCCACGCTTGTCAGTTTGATATCGCACTTGTTCGTTTCCCACTATTCGTTCGGCTATGAAAATTTGGACAGTAACCCGTTACGTAATTTATAAGGAGTCTTGTTTTTTCTCCCCTCAAACATTAGGAAAAAAACAGAGGAAAGAAACCTACTTGAAAATATCTAACGATTATGTGGAACAAAGCATAAAAAACCTTTCCCCATGGATTCTGCAGTGCGGGTGTTACACTTAAGAATGGGATCAAAAGTCCGATCACATTTTGGCGTGCCTGTGCTTCGTTGTTAAATATGTCTCTCTTTCAGCGTTAGCGTGATTTCCATTTCGGTTTTAAAACATCAGTCTCTGTTTAGATCTGTGCGACTTACACCGTTTTCGTCTTTGAGCAAGAGATCGGCGTTATGTATCATCTCCTTGAAAACGTTCAGTGTTTGGACTCTCAATAATCGGCGTAAAACGGTTGATCCCAGCAAATATTTGTGAATTAGTTTACAGTGTTCCATTTGAATCCCGATTAATTTGCAATAATTGTGATGCATTTTCGCCTTTTTCACACTGGAAACGTTGGTATCACAGACAGACCTTCGTCTAACGTTTCACGACTTGGATGTCCCATTTTCGTGCAAACGGTGTATTGTTTCTTTGCCAGCGTTTGCTGCTCTGACTGATTAATGGAGAGGGAGCTGTCGTAAATTGGCGTTTTGTGCTTTGTAGAGCTCAGTGTCCTACTTAGATGTGCATCAGTACTGGAAGACTGAAAGCAGACTAAATGGCTAACCCGGTTCACGGTACCCAGAAACACTTTCAGGTTGCGTATCTAACAGCTTCCAGGAGCAATCAGATTTTTGGTTTTCAGCATTTCATATAATTGTTGACAGAACTGAAAAATTGTAAATGCTGTCATAATTTACAGATTAAGAAGTATAACCTCATGTTAAAGGCTTAACACAGTAACATGGGTATTATAGTCAAAACCCGTGTATACTCATATATCTAGGGGCAGAGTAAGTAACGAGGCACAAATACCCGTACTATTTTCATCCAGTATTTTCGAATGAGAGCACTTAGTGATTTGTAACAAATGTTAGACACAATTTTCAACATTTATGAAACTTTTTCTCGCTGAAACCTCACAAAATGAAGAAGGGAAGAAAAGTGTATCGCTTACTATATTTTCGCTATTCATGCAGTAAAACTGCCGCATCTGACATGATGTTTTAATTTGTCACATATTTACTACTAAATATATTCGCAACAACTTTTGCAAACAGTATTCACATGCAACACAAAACGTACCTGAAAAATTATATCATTGTGCGACATGTAGTTCAGTAGATATTACGTCTTAAACAATCAGACTCGTAACAAATTAGGTGCTACTTAAAACTGGCCGCAAGTTACCATACTGTACTCATCCAGTGTTTGATAATCAGATCACTTAGCGACGTTGAACAATCTTTGAACATTATTTCAAACCTTTCCTAAACTTGTTGTCGGTTACATACTTAAGGTTAAATATTTAACACGTTAACTCAAATACAGCAATCAGCTGTTTGAAGTTGCTTTATACACAGAAGGGGATTTACTGGTAACTAGCTACTCCGAGAAACTGTCATAGAAATCTTGAACAATTATTTTACTTTATTTAGAGCATTACGAATGTTTTGGGATGTGCCATTAATAACATTACGTGAGCTTCTGACAGCTGATTTGAAAACCAGTCCCATGTTAAATGCACAGCCTCACAGACTGGGCGGCATGTCCTGCGATGGTAAGGTTAAGGTATAATAATTATATTCCGCAGCTGAGCGTTTCTTCGTTGTTAAAATTCTATAGCGTCTAGAATGTTACATTTATCTTTTTGCTGCAATGTTTTTAGATCTCTGACCACGACACGACTATGTCGAGTGAGCCACTCCCGCATTCACACAAAGCTTGTGGTCAACATTTCGAAGTTTTCCTGCATTTAGCCTATTAAGTATGCTTCGCAAATGTTTCAAATAGTTTTATAGCTACCTGAGTGCATGAGAGTCTCTGCTGCTCTGTTGTGCGTAGCGAATATTAGATGGTTACCGTAATGCTTGAGATTATTTTTCAAACTGCCTAGTAAGCCGCTGACATACGGTATAGAAGCAGCTTTGCGTTCTCAGCTTTCTGTAGTAAGCTTTTTGGCTTTTTATGCTATCTTGTGTTTTTAGTAGATTACCGTATCTATCTAAAATTCAAGAAAATCAGTACCAGCGTTTTTTTCATCCTGTTAAACAAACTGCGCATTTATCCGTAAAGTTCTGAAATCATTGACAGGCCTGCTCATATTACAGATGTCACCATCCACCACCAGCAGATGAACGCAGCTCGTCCTTTCAACAGCAGTGTGCAAACACAAAGTTGAAAGTGGCTGTTATAAATAATTTTGCGTAATAATTGACGGAAGGACTTGAAGAGCGCATCCAGAAACTGCAAGGACTCCTACATTTGCCGTATGTACTATACGGCTGAGTATATGTGCCTTGTCAAATTTCACCATACTCAGAGTGGAAGTAGGTCTCAATGGAACATGCTGTATCGTTTCAAGCTGTCTGTGGCCACCTCTCTGAAGAAGCTTTGATGCCATCAGAGAAGTTGCAGCATACCGAGAAGTTGCAGCATTAGAAAATTGCAGCGAAATGCAGGAAGATCTGCAGCGGATAGGCACTTGGTGCAGGGAGTGGCCACTGACGCTTAACATACACAAATGTAATGTATTGCGAATACATAGAAAGAAGGATCCTTTATTGTATGATTATATGATAGCGGAACAAATACTGGTAGCAGTTACTTCTGTAAAATATCTGGGAGTATGCGTACGGAACGATTTGAAATGGAATGATCGTATAAAATTAATTGTTGGTAAGGCGGGTGCCAGGTTGAGATTCATTGGGAGAAAATGTAGTCCATCAACAAAGGAGGTGGCTTACAAAACACTCGTTCGACTTATACTTGAGTATTGCTCATCTGTGTGGGATCCGTACCAGGTCGGGTTGACAGAGGAGATAGAGAAGATCCAAAGAAGAGCGGCGCGTTTCGTCACAGGGTTATTTGGTAAGCGTGATAGCGTTACGGAGATGTTTAGCAAACTCAAGTGGCAGTCTCTGCAAGAGAGGCGCTCTGCATCGCGGTGTAGCTTGCTGTCGAGGTTTCGAGAGGGTGCGTTTCTGGATGAGGTATCAAATATATTGCTTCCCCCTACTTATACCTCCCGAGGAGATCACGAATGTAAAATTAGAGAGATTCGAGCGCGCACGGAGGCTTTCCGGCAGTCGTTCTTCCCGCGAATCATACGCGACTGGAACAGGAAAGGGAGGTAATGACAGTGGCACGTAAAGTGCCCTCCGCCACACACCGTTGGGTGGCTTGCGGAGTATAAATGTAGATGTAGAACGAGTTCCCTTCAAATAAATGACGCACCCACAAAACGTGACTTAAAATTTGCCGGGTTAGGTGTCCAGCGTCTTCAAAGGTAGACAAGACCTCAAGGAAAAACCCTTGTTGGTAGTCTCACAAAGAACAAAACACATCTTCAGCGTGCAGTCTGATTATCGTTAATACGGGGAAGAAAAAACCTTCTTATCCGTTATTATTTAGTGCATTGGTTTAGAACAGCACTACTTTGAAATTTCTCAGGCTGTGTAACCATGAATAATTAGTGCACTGATTTGGAACGGATAGGAAGAATACGCCAAAATCAAACCAGATACACATGTTAGAACGAACTGTCTGCAGCCATAAGTGCAGTAATAACGACTGATAACAGAGACCTTCCACCTGGTTCTGTTTACTCGTAGTCCATCAGCACATTCTCTACCTGTTAAAACCTATCAGCACTTACCTGGTCCGATGACGTTCATACGCTGCGCTCCAACTGGTGTGGCATAGTTACCCTTTTCATTAAGCCAACACAATTCGGGAAGAGGGTCGTAAACCATAAAATAAATAACACGTACAATGGCAGAAATACACTTATGTCCTCCCCTTCGTTTGGTGTACAGTAGTAACAAGACAAAAACAAAGATATAATTGCCACGCACCAGCATTCCCGGAAGCTATGCGGTAGCCACTAATTCTGACTGATAAAACACTTTTAAATTTATCTCACAAGCGACTCCCGTCCCAGACCACAATAATATTGTTGTCACAGGGGGCGTTGAACTGGAAACGCCACGACAGTTCTGAATCTGCTTGGAAACTACGTGCCATACTTTTCAAGACGAAAAAAATTGACACCCACAGTCGCGTCCAAAATGCTGATCAGCGAATATTCAACATAACACTGATAAAGCTCACAACCAGATAACAAGCATCAGCTTACTTACCATCAGCAAAGTGAGAGATGACATAACGATGTGAAATAAGCTTTCTTCATTTAAGCTACAGACGTCTAAGGATATCGAATTTGCCAACATAATATGAACGATCCACTGACGTGGAACTGCCATCAGCTACACGTCTGTCGTTAGTCAACATCTGTGACGTTCTGCTTCAGACAAGGACCGGCGATCCCTATTTATCAGTTTTTAACCACTTGTGATGTCAGACGCGTTACGTTTCCTAATATATACAATTTAGCTGTGGTAATGCTACACACTCGTTCTTACAGTAACACTGCTTGAGAGTGGCACGATCGTGCTATCTCCTTAAAAACTTGTTTTCATGGATGGATTACTTTTGCTTCTCCCACCCGTCAGGGCTTGAGCCAACTTCAGCTGCCTGTTGCTGACGGGTTCTGTCCCCGCAAACTGAGTCTTACTTTCAGTTTTTCCTGTAGTATCCCAGCGCCAAGACAACGGAATCCTCCCAACGCCACGCTCCAACCCACCGCGGGTGACTTCGTTTTTATCGGGCAACCTGCGGTCCTCAGCGCTACGGTGGTCGGATCCGGCCGTCGCTCATTCCAGCGAATTCTGAGTAGCGCGCTCAATTAAACTTGAAATACCTATCGATCCAAACGTCGGATTGAGATTGCTTCTCGCAATAAGCAATATTAAATTAATCAGAGCACGTACTGAGGGTATGTTCAACTATTATTTCTTCTCTCACTCTACTATCTCGCATTAGGAACAGGGCGTGTTCAGTGAAACAGCAGATCACTGCCACGTCTCAACTTGAGCCCATTTCTTACACAGTCAGGCCTCGTATCGCATACAGACCTTAACAAAAACTAACATTAATACTCTCTTGAAAATGAAGATCGTACAGAAATAAGTGAAATTAGCAATTATTTAACAAATAAACACTATGCAAACATCAAAAGATGCCCAGCTACAAAAAGGAAAAGAAAATAAAGTCTTAAATGAAGCAAGGAAGATATTGAATAGGAGGCGAAAGTTAAAAAAAATGGTTCAAATAGCTCTGAGCAGAATGGGACTTAACTTCAGAGGTCATCAGTCCCCTAGAACTTAGAACTACTTCAGCCTAACTAACCTAAGGACATCACACACGTCCATGCCCGAGGCAGGATTCGAACCTGCGAGAGTTTCAACTTAATGATACTAGCAACATGATAGAATCTGCTGAATTAACCAATATTGCTTTTAATTATCTTCGAGATGATGTGAGAAAATAGAATTAAATGTTAAAAACAATTGAAAATTGTAATGGTGTGAATAAGACAAAAACAGAATCTTATGTTGGGTAGATACCATATTTCAGCAGTTAAGGTGACAGATGGCACAGTAACTAGGAAATGAGTCCCGAAACGAACATGCAAAATTAATTAGAGAATGTTTGCCGCAGAGTAAAACTGGGAGAATTCTGTAGATGCTGTATTTCACAAGAAAGGAGATGGACAAGTCGGAAGTATCTACAGATCTACCAGCCTCATATCCGTAATGTACAAGAAATTCACTAAAGTTATCAGCAGCCGCATAGGAAAAAAACATTAATGAGGCAAAGGAACAAGCTTGGTGCAGAGGCTCATATAACACAATGGACCACATGCCCTCAGTCTTGTTGCTTATCATCGATTGTTTGGAAATCTGCGATAATCTAATGCAATTGAATATCAAAGTAAAACATTAGTTCTCAGAATCCAAAATGATTGTTACGAATGAACAACATATTTAAGGCGAAGTAAGTTTCTCGTTGTCGTTTCTAGTAGGCTAGGAACATATCTGTGGTCGAAGCGTGAAATTCCGCTGGAATACCGGCTGCATGCCCGCGAGAGAGAAGCACTGAGCAGCGAACCAAGTGCACCGCAGCCGCCTTCATTCCGTCGCTCATACGGCTTAGCTATTGTCCCACGGGGCAGTCTCGAGATGAGTACCGGCAGTGATCCACGCCAAATCAGATCTGCAGGAAAAGCGTTCCGTCTTCAGCAATATCAGTCCTCGTTCTGGAGCCAAGTGTGGCTGCTTTTACTGCAAATATGTTTGCGAGCCCGAAGGAATCCCTGTCACATTCTATACAGGATTTCCATCTGAGATAGCTGCCCTCTCAACAACAATATACCATATAACTCCCGAACAAATAAACTGAGCTCAGTGAATGGAGTAATCCGCAGGTCACACCTAACCACAAGAAGAAAAACAAAAAGTAATCCGTAAATCCACCGTCCATTGTCACTGACATACATCTGCTGTAGTATCTTGGAACATATTATGAACTCAAACGTAATTAGTTACCCAAACACAATGGGCTCCATATCAACCTGCATGTGTTCCGAAATCTTAGTTCCCACAAAACCCAGCTCGCACTTTTCTATCGTGATATCCTGAAAGCCAAAGATCAAAGAAAGTCAAAGGTCAGAGTAAGCAGGTGGATGCAGTATTTCTAGATTTTCGGGAAGCTTTTGACTCACTTTTACACCAACTATTAGTAACGAAAGTATGATACTATGAGGTATAAAAATAAATTTGTGACTGGCTTGAGGATTTATTGATAGGAATCATGTTATCTCGTATAGACAGTCATCGACAGACACAGTTATCTACGACGAAGACTTATCTGAAAAAAGCTGCACGAATATCCAGCCACATCTTGATATGATTTCAAAGTGCTGCAAAGGGCGACAACTTGTTCTAAATGTTCGGAAATGTAAAAATGTAGACTTCAGAAAACGCAGTAATGTAGTATCCTACAACATCAGTGAGTAACAGTCTGAGCCAATAAACTCATACAGATTTTTGTAAGAAAAAATTTGTGGGGATGTCAAAAGGAACGTTCATCTAGGCTCACCTGTAGGTATAGCAGGTGGTGGACGTCGATTAATTGATAGGACACTGAGAAAATGCAGTCAGTCTACAAGAAAGATTGCGAAGCAGCACAATGGTGTTAGTTAATGTTTACTATTTGAATACTGCTATGCTCCTCCAGCCACACCTTCAGCATTAGTTGCACCGATATAAAGCTAATAATAACTTCATTAAGTCATTAACTGAAGTAAAAACGTAAATAAGAAGAACGTTTTAACTTCGTCGTTACTGGTGGAAGACGATGGACCAATCACAAGCGCGCACTGAGTAAACAGACGCCATATCACTACTGTAACTCACTACGAGTCTTCTACAGGGTACGAGGGAGACAACACGCGTCGGATAGGTCAAGTGAATACGATGCCGATAATTACTCGTCGCAGTTAACAGTGCTTTGGAAACGTATGTGTGTAAAACTCACTAGAAGTTTTATATCAGGTATGAACAAATACAATATGCGCATTGGATGGTAAAGTGTAACAACTTACCGAAAATCATCTGTTGTGTTGTGCCTTGGTTAACGGACGTGTGAAGCTTTGAACATCTTATGATACTGTAAATGATAAGATTGTGTCTTTTTGTGGTGCTCTTTACGTAGCTACCTTCCGCAGAATTTGATTTAATGAATGAACGTAATCAGGCTCTTACTTCCGTTTCTTGATTACCTTTAAACATTAATGAATAAAAATCAAGTGGCATCGTATATTTCGATAACATTATTTCGTAGAATTGGACTTTCTCCCACACTGACACTTCAGTTTGTTGTTTGCACGCCGAATCCTGCGCATAAACGGAGAATAAGCCAATCGGGACGAGATCTGCGAGACAACTTTAGAAGACATGAGGTAAGTAAATAAAAGTCAGTGTTGCTAGGATAGTGAAGATACATACCCTCATAAACTGTAGTATTGATGGTACCTTGCGTTTCTACAAGGTGGGTAGGTCATTTTGTGAAACCCGCCGTGTAACGGATAGGCAGGCGAACATTATAATAATAATTAATCCACCGTTATTTAGAACATTGGAATACGTAATGAAAAGACAGACTGCGGGTACATTGGAATCCTAACAACTTCTAGGAAACATTGGCTTAAAAGAATCCCACTCACTGTAGGTTCCTGTTTCACGTTTTACGTACACTGATCAGCCAGAGCATTGTGATCGCCAGCCTAATAGCCGGCACGGACAACATCGGTGACAAATCGTGGCATGGAAGCAATGAGGCCTTCGTAGGTCGCTGGAGGCAGCTGCCATAGCATCTACACACACAAATCACCTAATTCCCGTGAATTTGGGGGAGGATGGCGATGAGCTCTGACGCCAGATTCAATCACATCCCAGATGTATTCGATTGGGTTCAGATCTGGCGAGTTGGGTTACTACCCATTTCAGTCATAGTTGCGGTGTCGTCGGCTGTGGAGGCCCATCGTTAGGAGTGTTCGGTGCACTGTGTGTTCATACACACCTGTACTCTTCCCAGAATTAAAGTCTGATGTTAGTTCCTCCACAGTTCGCCGCCTGTACTGTTTTACCTATATACCCAGTCCTCGACGTCCGACATTTGTAATGATGAGTGGCCACCCAATCCCACGTTTGGGCGTGGTTTCACCTCAGTTTCGCCACGCGTTGAAGACACTATAGCACTTCTGAAACACCTGACAAGTCGTTCAATTTCCGATTCATTCGTGCGGAGCCTCCGGACCATAACAATCGCCCCTCGGTCAAACTCACATACATCGCGTGCCTTCCTCATTCCACACACGAACAGTACGCTCAGTGATACTACACGCACAGTGCATGTGCTTGATTGCAGGTGATGCTGCTATCGCCTGGAAATATCTATATTGATAGGAAGTCGGTGGTTGATCAGTGTATATTCTTCTGTTCCTACCAATATCAAGTAGCCAATACTTTTTCTAAAAGAACTTGCGCAAGAATACCTCAGTGTTTCGATCCATTACGATTTACCCGTAGTTGTAAGAAACTTCTAGAGTCTTTGAAAGCAATGTTATTTCTCCAGCGTAGTATAGATATATAAGTGGAATAACATTGAATCTAAACTGTACGTGAGGCCAGATTGTTAACATATCTGTTTCCAATTTTTTTTCACATATCAGTTTGTTATGGCGATAAGTCTGTAGGGTGTAACTAAATTCCCTTTACAGGCTTTGAAGACAGATTCATTATACCAAAACAAGAGAAAAAAAATTGTGCTAAACATGGACTCTAAAATGCATTAATTAAGATCGACTGTGAATAACATCAGGCCGGCCGCAGTGGCGGAGCGGTTCTAGGCGCTTCAGTCAGGAACCGGGCGACCGCTAAGGTCACAGGTTCGAATCCTGCCTCGGGCATGGATGTGTGTGATATCCTTGGGTTAGTTAAGTTTAAGTAGTTCTAAGTTCTAGGGGACCGATGACTTCAGATGTTAAGTCAGTGCTCAGAGCCATTTGAAACATTTTTGAATAACATCTCGTCTATTGGACAACTGCTCATAACTCTGAAGGTATGTATTTTAGAGTCCATGTTAATTGAACATTTTTTCCTTGTTTCGGTGTAATGGACCTGTCATCGAAGTCTGTAAGGGAATTTAGTTTCACCCTGTATAATAGAGGAGGAACTTCACCGTGGACTAACAGTGATGCACATTCTCACAATTATCAGCTATTTTATTATACTATAGTTTGTTTTTCACTGGGGCTCAGATGTCTTTCCCGGTTAGAGTACAACATAAGCTCTCTCAGAGCGAGAAGCCTCGATTGGAACCAAGTAAAGCCCAAAGATGGAGCTTTCACTACGAAATATGTAAAAAAATAACTAATACAAACAGTTAATCGACTTTATTCATAAAAACTATAGGAATTTCTACTTTTTCGTTCAATCCGAATATAACGGTAGCATTAGTTTTACCATTCGGGCGAACTGCATTCCGTGTTGTATACCTTTTCAGTTAATGAGTATTAGCCACAAATTAATAATACTTACATTCTCGGATTATTCTCACAGAGTTCATTGCTGCTCGTAATCGCTCCTCGAAGACGCGAGTGAAACGCCAGTCAGGTTTTCGCAGGTAGGGACTGGCTGAAGATTGGAATGTGAAATGTGTTATTGATTTAGTGGTCCGGAACTGGTGAAATGGTGGCCGGCAGCAGGCAAACAATACGCGTCCTAACAAAGCCGAGGCAGGAAGCAATCGGCGCCGGCATGGCCGTCGCCTTGGCGAATGGAGAAGCGCGGCGGAGGGCCACGGACCCCGCGATACGCCCGCCGTGCCAAAAGATTCCAACTTCACATTCTAGACTATATTGGACAAATTCCTACAGCTTGCGGTGTGCTTGGGCTCGAAAAGCCTTAGATGTAGGTCACACCCGCCACTTGTTAAGGCGAATTCATTTATTGCTCGAAAGAAATGATCAGTTTCGTGTTGCGTCAGACTGACAAGCAAATGCCAGAGCATGCAACTCATAGCGTCGATGAATTTCGGTACTAGTCGGTGCCCTCCCCCTCCGCCTCTCCCCCCATAAATTAAATCCTGTGAATAGTTTTAAATCTCTACACTTTAGCTCTCGGATAAAATCCAGATCTAAGATCATATCGCAGGGTGCAATTCGAGTCGTTAGCATACGCGAAAACCTGGAAGTGTTAGTTATATGTAGCAGGTACACAATCCAATAATTTACAAGAAATCGAATAATTAAGAATTTAAATATAAAGGTGATATACTCCGTCACTTCATAAAGCACCCCGCCCCCCTCCCACTTCCGCTCCCAGTAGGTTATATCGTCAAAGCTTTGACCTTTTATGAGCAATTCTGCACTTCCTCGTTTTGTTGTAGACTCATATTAATAGCACAAAGTCTCGTCCCCAATCGCGATTATTTTCCAGAAAAGTACAGGGTGGCGCAAGAAATGTGTTACCATTTTTTTAAATATAAACTTTATTGTCAATACAATCTGAAAGGAACATATACTACAATTAAGAGCCGTCCATGGAGATTTGTTCTAACTCAGCACATGCTCAATATGTCCACTATTTCGTTTGCTAACTTCCTTCAAACGAACACTGAAGTTAGTGATTACCCTACGGCACATGTCTTCCGTAATTTCACTGCAAGCTTGAAGAATAAGTCTTCTGAGCCCCATTAAATCACGTGGACGTTCCGGGAAATTTTTTTCCCTTAGGTACCCCCAAAGAAAAAAGTCATATTGATTGAGGTCTGGACTATTGGGGGGCCAATTTTGTCCGTCATTGAAGTGACCTGGAAACCTGAGTGAAATGATCCGAATGTCGAAATGCTCGTGTAAAAACTCCAACACAACGTTTGCAGTATGTGGCCTTGCTCCATCTTGCATGAACCACTGCGTGTTGAAGGGCAAGGCAGTAGCAAGAAGCTGTGGAATGAAGCTATTACGAAGCATGCTCAAATAACGCTCGCTGTTCACAGTTTCTTCAAAGAAAAAGGGTCCCATAAGTCCGTGACTGGAAATTGGTGCCCACGCTGTTATCCTCGGAGCATAATGTTGTCGTTCATGAAGCACTTGTGAGTTTTCAGTGGCCCAAAAGCGTACATTTTGTTTGTTAACCACACCGTCTAAATGAAAATGCGCGTCGTCTGAAAACCAAACGTTGTTGAGAGTTTCTTCCCTATCCTCCGCCCACTGAGCAAACAGTAGTCTCTGCTGCTTGTGTTCTTCAATGAGCTTCTGTGCACAGGTCATCTTGTATTGGTACATATGGAGGTCACTTTTAAGAATGCGTTGAACGGAGCGTCTGGATATTCCCAGTTGCAATGCTGCCTTTTCACACGATTTCCTGGGACTTCTCTGTACAGCAACTCGTACCGCTTCAATATTCTCCGGCGAACAAACAGGCTTAGGCCGAGGTCGCTTCGCTTCCAATACTGTTCCTCCCAGTACAAATTTATCGTACAACCTGTGGATGGTCTTCTTGCAAGGGACCCATCATGTGTTAAACTGTTGTCGAAAACGCCTCTGAGTCACAACAAGGCTTTTCGTTTCATGAAAAAGTAACACAATTGCCGATCGTTGCTGTGTCGTCTGTCTTCCATTGTCAGCCATTGCTGCTTACTAGTCTCCTAGCGGCAGTATCGTGAATTACACGTCATTTCGTAACTCATTTATTTTTCCAAGCTCTGCTGGTACTTCTGTAGAGATCCCAGCATGTTATCTAATGTGCGTCGTAAATTGTGAAAGAAACAATTGGTAACACATTTCGTGCGCCACCCTGCATTTTCCTCATTTTACATTCCAATCGGCAGGCGTCCACGCGTGGCTGTTTTTGTTCGGGAAGTATGGCGTGCAGGTAAAACTTTGCGCACACTTTTCTCTTCTTCAAAGCCTTCTGGGGAATGTCTTGAACAGTTGATTTAAAGATGTTGCTTCATTGTGATATGTGACACAACGGCGTCGACACACTACGGTCGCACGTCCACTACTGGATATTGCCTGCTCACAACTGACTGGGCGAATGCACAACTATTGTTTACAGCTCTTAAACTGCCACAATAGTAACTGCTCAGACATTGCTTATACGCTCGGAACTTTTTGGACGGACGGTGTACTTGAGGAGGAAAGCTCTTTCCAACTGTACTGTTCTACTATACAAAATGATTAGTACTTACAGAAATTGCCGAGCTACACTTTCAGACGATACACTCAGATGTGAAGATGATTCGAAGGAACCGAAACAAATTATAACATTACAAATACACTGGCGTGACAGAAGTCATGGTATACCTCCTAATATCGTGTCGGACCTCCCTCTGCCGAGCGTAGTGCAGAAACTCGGTGTGGCGTGGACTCATCAAGTCGCTGAATGTCACCTGCAGAAATATTGAGCCAAGCTGCCACTATAGGCGTACATAATTGCGAAAGTGTGGGCGGTGCAGGATATCGTGCACGAACTGACCTCTCGATTATGTCCCATAAATGTTCTATGGGATTAGTTGTGGGTGATTTGGATGGCCAAATCATTCGCTTGAATTGTCGGGAACGCTCTTCAAAGTAATCGTGAACAATTTTGGCCTTGCATCCTTTGTTTGGGAATATGAAGTCCATGAATGGCTACAAATGGTCTACAAGTAGCCGAGCATAACCATTTACATTCAGTGATCCGTTCAGTTGAACCAGAAGACCCATTCAATTCTATATAAACACAGCCTACACCATTATGGGGCCACCACTAGCTTGCAGAGTACCTTGTTGCAGCTAGGATCCACGGCTTCGTGGGGTATGCGCCACACTCGAACCCTACCATCAGCTCTCACCAACTGAAATGGGGCTCATATGACTATGCCACGATTTTCCAGTCTTCTGTGGTCCAACCGATATGATTACGAGCCCCGGAGAAGCGCTGCAGGCGATGTCGTGCTGTAAGCAAAGACACTCGCGTCGGTCGTCTGCTGCCATAGCCCATTGAAGCAAATTTCGCCGCACTGTGTTAACGGATTCGTTCGTTGTACGTTCCACATTGATTTATGCGATTATTTCACGCAGTGTTGCTTGTCTATTAGCACTGACAACTCTACGGAAACGCCGCTGCTCTCGGTCGTTAAGTGATCGAAGGCCGTCGACCACTGCATTGGCGTGGTGAGAGGTAATGCCTGAAATATGGTATTTGCGGCACACTCTTGAGTCTGTGGATCTCGGAATGTTGAATACTCCAACAATTTCCGAAATGGAATGTCCTAAGCGTTTTGCTCCAAATACTATTCCACGTTAAAAGTCTTTTAATTTCCGTCGTGCGGCCTCATTCATGTCTGAAACCTTTCCACATGAATCGCAGAAGCACTGCCCTTTTATACCTTGTGTGCGCCATCTGACGCTATCTGTACAAGTGCATACTGCTATCCTATGACTTTCGTCACATCAGTGTATATACATGCTAGACGTTCAACAAAATGTATTGTTTCCTTATATAAATTGAAGCAAACACTGTAATGGCTCATTAGTTAAGGACACGACCAATTTGCATCCGCATTCTTCTACAGTCCGAACATGTACTCCTTCTCTAAAGACCTCGTCTTCGAAAGCAAGTCAAATCTTAATCTTCATTCTTTTTTTTTTTTTTTTTTTTTTGCCCCTATTAATCCTGCCTGGTCACGTCCCATGAACCTCAGTGTTGGATATGCTGTTCCTTTAACTACTTTTATGTAGTCGTTCCACTTTCAGCGCTCCAGTCATATACCCCTAGATATTTCCACGTTATTACTGTTTCCAGTGATGTATTTACAATGGGTAATCGAAAAATGATGAGTATTTCCTCCAATTAATGTGCAAAAAAATGGTTCAAATGGCTCTGAGCACTATGGGACTTAACATATGAGGTCATCGGTTCCCTAGAACTTAGAACTAGTTAAAGAACATCACACACACCCATGCCCGAGGCAGGATTCGAACCTGCGTCCGTAGCGGTCAATTAATGTGCCGTAGCCTACATTTTCTATTTTGCTAGTTATTTCGTCAGTCGTCGATCTTTCACAGCTGGGATGGACAAGAAATTGGCTCATGAACCGCGCCCTGACACGAGTGCCATAGCGTTCATCCTGGCTGCACATTTCTCCCACCACCATGGGACGCTTTCCGAGTCTGAGGAAGTGGCAGAGGGGAAACTGCAAACGCGCCACATTTAAATGGCAATTCAGTCGCACTGCATACGACTTTGTTTTATATTTCGCATTCCCCAACAACATAGACCACAAATAAAACAAATTTTTAATATTAATTAATTGCTTTTTGCGCGCTGAAGACATAATATAAATTTTATCTGCTACAAACTGTCAGCATACGGACAGACGCAGACAATTTCACAGATTTTCACACCCAGTTTGCCACGGAATCGTGACTTATTTAGTCTCATAATCGAAAAAAGGTCCTTCACACACAAATATATTGGTCGAAATTATTGTAGCACTTTTGCAATCTCATTAAGGCGGCATGGAAACTCTACCCGAGGAAAACAATGTAGACGACTTGGACAGTTTTAACGTAAAATAATTTGTCTTTAAAACGGGAAATATATTGCAGATCAATGAGTTATATTTGCTCATTCACAGGGGCGGTTTCAGTTAGATAGGCAAACAGTCTTCAAAACAGCTCGAACACATATGTAAGATTGGTAGTGTCCTGAAAGCATTTAGAAATCTTTCCTTGTAATTCTTTCAAGGCCACGATGAATTCTTCAGGCCTTGCGTTTTCTTTAACGTCAGTGATCTCCTTGCACCTAATAGACTGTTTTCTTCGTCCAAATTTTTCCCTTCTGCAATGTGATTTTCTTTTTAAATGCAGCCCCATCAGATCAGAAATAACTTGTTTCTCACCTTGTTATGTGTTACTGTGGGCTGTGTGCAGCCAAGTCCCCTTAAAATGCAAGGTCTGCAATTCATTCCAGATGTTCTAATTTTCATTCTTTCACTTTTTTTCCATCATAAAATTAACAACATCGTGTTTTAAATCGAAAAATCGAGCCAGGCATGCGCCTTGAGTTACCCACCGTCCTTTGCAGCAGTACATAAACTCCCCAATTTCTTCGTTCAATTCCATCGAAAAATATTGCAATTGAGAGTGGAAAAATGCATGCGATTTTAGAAAATTTACTATTTGTACCACCAATGCCATCACGTGCTCCAAGCCTGCAAATTTAGCTCCGAGTGCAGAGTGACACAGAGAACGCTGAATCCCATCTGTCGATCGTTGTAATTTTTTTTTTTAGTTTTTCATAGCGAACTAATTCTTTAAATTCTTTCTACTTGGTATTTTAACATCGTTTCATAGTACATTTTCAGTACTCGTCGATTATGTGATTGCATAACAGGTATTAAGAATTCTCATCACTCTTTTCTTTAACTCCCATTCATTTTTAAGGCTAATGACAGTAGATCGCTAGACCGCCTCTTTTTATGCATGCAACCACCGGACCTGTAAACGTCTTTCATACCATGAACAAATAGTGAAGAGTAAGAAGCTCTGGCACCACGATTCTGCTGAACTGGAAATAGTTGTGCCGACCGAAAGGTGCCATACCACAACACTAACTGAAATGTCACGCTGTACCGGCTACTTCCGAGAAGTCGGCTCGCACACGGCCCGCACCCTCGGCCCGCATGCGGTTTGGCCCACCGTGGCCGGCCCTGCCCCACAGGGTGTCCTGTACTTCACTATAGCAGTTTCGACGAGACGTTGAATCTCAACTTACCTCCCTCCTTTTTTCAGACATATCATGCTCATGGCAAGATAAGTTGCACAAAAATTTAAAAAAAAAACGTAACGCAGTAGTAGCGGCGTCATTGTTCAACTATCGGTTTCACTACACATGCATCAAATATTGTGGGCAGCAGCAGTTGCTTGTCTCCTGAAATCTGTCACTTCATTACAGCCGCCGATAGAAACCGTTTTGCCACAAACGGGCGCTCAGCCTTTTACACTTATCCCGCAGATTAGTTTCAACCGCCAGCCCGCTGCCAGCTGTCAACTGATGCCCGCGCTCCGTTCATTTTACGCCATGTTCCGCTTCTCGATCAGTATCGGAACGTAAGTCGGGAAGCTTCGCTTTGTAGCGAGACCAGCACTGTAGAGTGATCGTTTAATGTGCCGAAGACGTGGAAGTCATTGCAGATAGTTTACTAGCGGATTACTGTTCAATTGAACTATTGGCCAGTTGGCCATAAATCACTAGAAACAGTAACAAACATAAAATATCTTGTATTGAGCATACAGAGTGACCTACAATGAAAGGTCCACATGGTGCTAGTAGTAAAGAAAGATGCAAGCCTGATATTCATTGAAAGAATCCAGAGGAAGTGTGAAGAAAAAAAAAAAGAAAGAGCAACTCTTTACCTATCGAGTTTGTTTCAAATGGTTCAAATCGCTCTAAGCACTATGGGACTTAACATCTGAGGTCGTGAGTCCCCTACACTTAGAACTACTTAAACCTAACTAAAGGACATCACACACGCCCATGCCCGAGGCAGGATTCGAACCTGCGACCGTAGCAGCAGCGCGGTTCCGGACTGAAGCGCCTAGAACCGGTCGGCCACAGCGGCCGGCCTCGAGTTTGTTTAGCAAGCCCGAAAGCATCGCAGATAAGTTTATTGTTGAAGAGTGCACTTTTTAGAAAGTACACTTCCTTCCTGGTA